>NC_057812.1:527086182-527297391 GCF_018294505.1 Triticum aestivum
GCTGGTGCGATCGAAGGGGCTCGGGTGGTTGTGGGGCCTCGCCGAACGAAGAAAACTCGATGCGGGTGGGGGTTGGGGCGGGGGTGGGGGGTGGGGATGGCGGAGGAACACATGCGGTGGGGGCCGGTGGTCCGTGTGGTGTTCTGTATGGGAAGAATCAGAGACGAGGAAGAAGAAGGGTTAGGAGACATAGGATCTTCATCCAACCGCCTGAAATGGTCGAGAGACAGTTGGGAGTTGCATTCTTAATGCGCTCTGGTTCATCATGTGTGGGCACTGCGCAACCAACATTTTATTATCCAAAATCTGCTTGCTCTTCTTTACCATGTTCCTCTTTTGTTCTTCTTTAATATGTACTCTCTCCGTTCCTAAATACAAGTCCTTGTATAGATTCCACCATGGACTACATATGGAGCAAAATGAGTGAATCTACACTCAAAAATGTATCTGGATATATCTGTATGTGATCCATAGTGGAAATCTCTACCAAGACTTATATTTCGGAATGGAGGGAGTATGATAGTAGTACAGTATGTTCCTTGTACTGAAGATGAGCAGGGACATTTGCAGTGTAGAGGTCTATACGGTCGGTTGTGATGGACACTTTGAACCTCTTTGATTCGTAGGATCTTGTAAACATAGGAATATAATCTGTAGTGGTCTGCCCACTTGAATCCTATAAGAATAGCAAGGAAATGCGGGGAGTTGTGTCGCCTTTGAGAGTTACACTGATATTAACAGTACCGCACCTTCACTTGAAGAGAGCTGGTATCCGAAGCCTTTCTAGCCATACCGGCAATACTAGCACATATATTCCAGCAAGTTCCACTTTGCTGATTTTACTCTGATGCTTAAGGTTTTCCTGTTATATCTACACTATGATCTGTGTAGCTGCTTTGTGTCGCACTAGCAGCAGTCCACTCTTGAAGCTAAACACTGCAATGACTTACAAAATTGGCACCAAGGCATTGAGTGCCATTCTGGATGCAATGAAACTCATACGCTCCCCACCTATTGATTCTTGTTCAGAATATGATCCTAATGACTATTCTAACCTCGAGGAGTCAAAGGCAGATGGCCTGTCCTATGCATCCATCAAGGTGCCTGTTCTAATTTGACAATGTTTTATTGATTGCGGGTATCTTGCATATGTTGTCTTGCATTTCTTCTTCTTTGTTGCACCGCCATCTACTTAGTTTACTCATCATATATGTCGAGATGCCATGCCCATCCATTATCAATACATATTCCATCTATCATCATGCCATGTTTTTCCACTCAAATGTTGTTCTTGTGCATCAGACATCAAAAAGGAAGAGGGTGATTGCCAAACCTGAAGGAGCACCAGCAAAGTCCTTGAAAAACGTGGTGGTGCTGGAGAAATCAGACAGTACCCCACTTATATTGGCTGTACAACCAGTGACACAAAACGTAGGACCGACTCCAGTAGACTGTACCCATACTTCACTGGACACACCACTAGCCCCAACACGCGGGACCTGCACTCTAGCAAAAGGTATACCGATTTCATTTGCCATAGCACCAGCTGTACCACAGAAAAATCCCACTCCAGCAAAAAGTACAGTAAGTCCACCGACCGAAGACCTATCCCAACTGTAGATATGGCCAATTCCTGCAGATTGGAACCACATTCCATTTATTCCCAGTTTAAAAGACAATGCTTTCAATGTTGTTAGGGACTACGTGCATATATTCCCATCATGGTAAGATTATTGTGAAGACAAACACCATTTTAACATCTTCCTGTCCAACTTACGTGTAAGTGCTATTATTCATGGTTATTATTTTCCTGTTTTCTAATGATTGAACACATCAATGATTTACATTACATTGCTGTAACTAGGCGAGGGTCAATCTGGATAGTCATGACGAGCAAAGCTTGCTTGTGCTTTTCAAGGAAGCATTGCAGCAGTATCGGTGTTACCTGAGGAAATCACACTTTGATGGCAAGTCTATAAACGAATTTCCGGTGAAGTCTCCTGTGCTAAATTTAGAAGACATTGAATGGAAAAACCTTGTTATGCACTGGTCTCATTCCCAGGATGAGGTACTGTTTATGAAATCACATGACAATTTGAACTTCTACTTTTCCGCATGTGCCTTACGGATATTTTTTGTATGAAATCTGCTCGAAGAAGAATATGGTTTGACAAGAACGACAGGATATCGCAAATATGTTGCCCGCTACTTTGCTCTTGTTAGTACCTGATGTCCTGCATCACTGTACTTGCATACATACCTGGTTCATTATGTGACAGCAGTATGCATGATAGCTTGCTTATCAATTGTTCGCTCCAAATTATCTGATATGTATGAATGGTTACATTAGTGTAGAATATATCCAATGCCAATGTTTTTTAGCTCTGCATTGTTCTTGTAAGTACATGTTGTCCTTTATCAGTGTACTTATAATGACAGGTAGTTGTTCATGTACCATCACTCTGCAGCTTATTTTCCTTTGCCCTCCATTTTCTACACATCAGATCTATATTTACTCTTACCATAAGGTTGGTACTGAAGAAGTTTAGCTGTGCATTACTCTTGGCTGTACCTTTTGCCTGTATCGCTGCACTTACATTTATAGCTACTTGGTTATGTAGCATCACTCTTCATATTATCTTAAATATTCTCCACTTTTTCGTATATTATCACATCTATATTTACTCTTAACAAAATGTAGAATAAAGGCAATGCTTTTGAAGAAGATTCTGTGGTAAACTTCTTGAATTGCCCCCCATCAGCATGGACAAGGCCTTTATAGAGCCTGTCTTCATCAATAATGTAAGTTTGTCCATCTCAAGCCTTCACACTTTGTTCTATATATTTTGTTAGGCATGACTGCAGCAGCTGTTTATTTTTGGTGTTTGCATCAAATTGCTTGTTTAAAGTTTATTATGTAGTTCATAAACAAAAGTTTGTCCTTTCTCAATTTAAGTTTTCAGTTGTACAACCAAGTTCCTTCTTCATACCATGTAAATTAAACTATACAAAGCAAGTGATCTTCTTTTGCACTGCATGTATGCTTCTATTCTTCATCCGTAATCCAATGGTGTGGTGAACCTACCCACTACAGCACAATGTCATATTCTGCAATGTCTTAACTATGAACAATGTCATATCATTCTACTATTATTTAAACGGTCTCTTTATTTGCCAATCTGAAATGGTATAAATTGACATCACACTAACCAGTGATACTTATGAGTTCTTGATCTGTAATCCAGTGGTGTCGTGAAGCTGCCAACTCCTTCACAATGTCATTTCCTGCCATGTCTTGACCTGAACAATACCATATTGTGTTAATGCAATTTTAAACTATGTCACTTTATTCATCAGTAAGAAATGTGATGAATTGTCAGCATTGATACTTTTATGTGCAAAACGTGTCATCTGTCTGCTTGTTTATCTTCCAGAGTGAGGAAGATATAAGTGTTGAACAAGCGCAGTCTCATCATCTTGCTCAGCTGCTTGCGCTGCAGCTCCCCAGCAAGGCTAACCTTCCTTGAACTCTATTGAAGTGTTGTCGGTTTTGTATATTATTTTGTCGGCGTGTTTATTTTCACCGCTGGCGATCTTTGATTCCCAGTGTATGTAATCTACTGTCTGCTTGTGCTTTATTATCATAGTGGCGAACTTTGATGCCCGTTGGATGTAATATGCCGTAATTTCTTTATTGTATAGTTTAGGTTTTTTCTTATTCACAATGCTGCAGTTATTTTACTGTATATATATCCTGTCTTCGCAGTAAACCGGCCAAACCGTAAACTTACGGTACATAATCGGGCCGTCATGCAATCACGATGTAGGTTGGGCCTGAAACGTGCTGAACAGCTCACGGGCCGGCAGTAGCCCGAAATGAACCCCGACCCATGATTGTGCGAATCAAATCACGGGCTTTTACCAGGCCAAAATTGTCTCAGTCCTTGTTTGGCCCAATCAGATATCGGCTGCGAGTAGGCCGGATGCAAACCGGGCCGTAGTTAGGCCCAACTATATGACAAGCTTTTAACAGGTCGAAATTAATATAGGACCGAAATGTTAAACGGGCCCTTAATAGGCCAAAACTAATATTAGGCCGAATTATTAAGTGGGCCTTTAGCAAGTGGGCCCAAAAGCATAGTGTATAGTTGACGGGCCGAATCTGATATGGGCCATAATTGAGCCCAAAGCCTCTTAAAGGGTCGGACCTGATCTGGGCTGTAATTTGGCCCAGAACATGGTAGGCTTTTAACGGGCCGGATCTCATATGGGCCACTATTAGGCCCGGAGCGTGGCAGGCCATTAATGGACTGGATCAAATATGGGCCGGTATTTGGCCCAAAACATGGCAGCCAGTTAATGGGCCGGCCTACTAGGGTCCTCAAAATCTTGTGGGCCTACAGCTGGGCCGACCCATTAATGTCGGCGAAATCTCGTGGGCCTTTAGCTGGGCTGGCCCATTATGATCCACAAGAATCTTGTGGGCCTTTACCTAGGCCGGCCCATTATGACACACAAAAATCTTGTGGGCCTTTACCTGGGCCGGCCCATTATGGCCCGCAAAACCTTGTGGGCCTTTAGCCGGGCCAGCCCATTATGGTCCGCAAAATCTCGTGGGCCTTTAGCTGGGCCGGCCCATTTTGGTCCGCAAAATCTTGTGGGCCTTCAGTTGGGCCGTCCCATTTAAACTTGATGGGCCGGTCCACGTGTCAACATATCATAGGCGTGTCTCGCCCATTGGATGAGTGACACTTGTGCCAACACGGACCTGACATGTGTCTCCTCCAGCCAATGATGATTTTACACGTGGAAAATGCCCATTGGTCGGGGCTGTTAACGGGTTATCGGGTCCAAAAACCGACCCGATAGCTTAATGGCGTTCCGTTACGGTGGATGCCACGTGTCGGTCACCCTTGACGAAAGCACTTCTGTGACGCGCGATTTATCGTCATGGAAGTGGACACTTCCGTGATGATAATTTTGGTAATGTCATGGAACACTTCTACGATAGCACATGTATGACTATCTTGATTCTGTCATAAAATCGTCATGGATGTACATGCATGACAAAAAACACGACCTACTATGACAAACACGTATCATCACGGAAGTGTATTTTTTTTGTAGTGATATCCGAAATCATAGTTGGGGTCATATTGTGCTGCGGCCGCTACCTCTTGGCGAGCTGCCTCCTGGAGGCGAGCGGCCTCCGCTATTCTCTCATACTCTTTTTCCTCCTCTCTAGTTATAAAATACCTCCCATTTACCTAAAATTTAAATCAGGCAGGAGCAGGAAGGGTAACATAGAGGGCACGCCGTCTGTTAAAGATTAGTCGGCACTGGAGGGACTGTTCGTTCCTCTCAAGAAACTGGTAGCGCACCATAGCATCACAATCTAGAAAAGCAGGTGGCAACTCAATATCATACGCTCTTATGGGTACACCCAGATAATTAGCTAAACGAGTTGCATAAATCCCACCAAATAAATCTCCATCTTTAGCATTAAGATGTAACCTCCTTGCAATAGTGGTACATTCTCCTAGACATGTTTCTTCCTCGAAAAAATTTCTGAAATTTTTAGTGACTCAAAATAAAAGTGAATCAAACTTAAGAAAATTGATAGAAACTACTCCTACGAGTGCCTAGAGGCTATATCCTTCATCAAAACTACTTTGGACCATATAAATTTGACATGCAAGCTCAAGAACAGGGTCACCATAGCAGCAAAACTTTGCAATAGATAAGGCACTAGAACAAAAACTAATTGGACCATTGGAGGAGTCACATACCGAAGAACAATCCCCCAAAGCAGTTTTTTTAATGGAGCTTTGAACAAGGAGATCGAAAATGGCAGCAAAATGAGCAAGAACACGGGTTTGAGCTACGGGGTGATTTTTTGGAGGAAGACGAAGTGGATGGGTGTTGGAATAAGTGGAGGGGGCCACGTGGGACCCACAAGGTCGGGGGGCACGCCTAGGGGGTAGGGCGCCCCCTCCACCCTCGTGGCCCACTGGTGAGGCCCCTTGGTGTGTTCTTAGTGCCAGAAATTCTCAAATATTCTATAAAAAATCATACTAAATTTTTAGGGCATTTGGTGAACTTTTATTTTTGGGACATTTTTTATTTCATGGATAATTCAAAAAACAAACAGAAAATATTTTTCTTTTCTTTATTTAATATAAATAACAAAAAGTAAACGGTAGGTACAGAGAGTCGTGCCTTCTAAATTCATCCATATCATGCCCATCAAAAGGAATCCATTAACAAGGTTGATCAAATCTTATTAACAAACTTCTTCCGAATGACATGAAACCGGAGAATTTTCGAATAACACTAGCTTACCTCAATGAGGATATGCATTTCCCCAACAATAAGAATATCATACTTCTTTTTGACAGTAGGAAGAGGGAATTCAAAACCTCCAATAGTAATAGTTGAAATTTTTCCGATAGAATTGATACTATGAACTTGAGGTTGTTTCTTCAGGAAGTGTACCGTATGCTCATTAGCATAAACATGAAAAGTGATATTGCCTTTGTTGCAATCAATAACAGCCCCTGCAGTATTCAAAAAGGGTCTACCAAGGATGATCGACATACTGTCGCTCTCGAGAATATCAAGAATAACAAAGTTTGTTAAGATAGTAACGTTTGCAACCACAACAGGCACATCCTCACAAATACAGATGGGTATAACAGTTGATTTATCAGCCATTTGCAAAGAAATTTCAGTAGGTGTCAACTTATTCAATTCAAGTCTACAATATAAAGAGAAAGGCATAACACTAACACCGACTCCAAGATCACATAAAGCAGTTTTAACATAGTTTCTTTTAATGGAGCATGGTATAGTTGGTACTCCTAGATCTCCAAGTTTCCTTGGTATTCCACCCTTAAAAGTATAATTAGCAAGCATGGTGGAAATTTCAGCTTCCGATATCTTCCTTTTATTACCAACAATATATTTCACATACTTGGCATAAGGAGGCATTTTAAGCATATCAGTCAAACGCCTACGCAAAAAGATAGGTCTAATCATTTCAGCAAAGCGCTCAAAATCCTCATTATGCTTCTTCTTGGACAGTTTAGGAGGAAAGGGAATGGGTTTCTGAACCCATGGTTCTCTTTCTTTACCATGTTTCCTAGCGACGAAGTCTCTCTTATCATAACATTTATTCTTTGATTATGGGTTATCAAGATCAACATCAGGTTCTATCTCCACATCATTATCATTACTAGGTTGAGCATCAACATGAACATCATTATTAACATTATCACTAGGTTCATGTTCATCACCAGATTGTGTCTCAGCATCAGAAATAGAAATATCATTGAGATTCTCAGGTGTGTCTATGACATGTTCACTAGAAGCATGCAAAGTCCTATCAGTTTTCTTCTTCTTTTTATTAGAAGGACTAGGTGCATCAGTATTAATTCTCTGAGAATCTTGCTCAACTCTCTTAGGATGACCCTCGGGATACAAAGGTTCCTGGTTCATTTTGCCACCTCTAGTCATGACCCTAACATCATTATCATTGTTCTTACTATTCAACTCATTAAGCAAATCATCTTTTGCCTTAAGTACTTGTTCTACTTGAGTTGTAACCATGGAAGCATGTTTACAAATACGCTTAAGATCATTAACAGTTCTACTCATATAATCACCCAAGTGGTCAAACATGTAAGCATTACGTTTCAATTGTCTACTAACATAAGCATTGAAGTTTTCATGTTTAACAATAAAATTATCAAACTCACCCAAGCATTGACTAGCAGACTTATTATGAGGAATATCACCTTCATCAAATCTATGGAGAAATTTTACCTCTACTACCTGTGTCGGGTTATCAAGACCATGCATTTCTTCAATAGGCGGTAAATTCTTAACATCCCGAGCTTTAATACCTTTTTATTTCACAGATTTCTTTGCCTCTTGCATATCTTTATCACTCAGAAATGGAATACCCCTTTTCTTCGGAGTTGGCTTAGGAGATGGTTCAGGAAGTGTCCAATCATTATCATTACTCAATATATTATTCAAAATCATCCTCAATAGTTCCTTCGGACATCGTACTGTAAGATAAAGAATCACTATCATCATCAAGCATATCACCTTCCACATTTATTTTTGATTCACTCTCATGAGGCATAACAATAATTGGAGCAACATCATTTGGGAGGGATACATCTACTTCTTGAGCTTGCGTTGGTTTTTCCCTGGAAGAGGAAAGGGTGATGTAGAAAAGTAGAGTAAGTATTTCCCTCAGGTTTTGAGAACCAAGGTATCAATCTAGTAGGAGACAACGCTCAAGTCACCGAATACCTGCACAAATAAACACCAACTTGCACCCAACACGATAAGGGGTTGTCAATCCCTTCATGGTTATTTGCAAAGTGAGATCTGATAGAGATGGATAATCGGTAAAGTAATATTGTTGCTATTTTTGGTTTATGGAATGGAAAGTAAAATATTGCAAAGAAAGTAAATAGGAAACTATAATTGTAGATCAGAAACTTATATGATGGAAAATAGACCCGGGGGCCATAGGTTTCACTAAAGGCTTCTCTCAAGATAGAAACTATTACGGTGGGTGAACAAATTACTGCCGAGCAATTGATAGAAAAGCGCATAATTATGATGATATCTAAGGAAATGATTGATGACCCACAAGTATAGGGGATCTATCATAGTCCTTTCGATAAGTAAGAGTGTCGAACCCAACGAGGAGCAGAAGGAAATGACAAGAAGTTCTCAGTAAGGTATTCTCTGTAAGCACTGAAATTATCGGTAACAGATAGTTTTGTGATAAGGTAATTCGTAACGGGTAACAAGTAACAAAAGTAAACAAGGTGCAGCAAGGTGGCCCAATCCTTTTTGTAGAAAAGGACAAGCCTGGACAAACTCTTATATAAAGGAAAGCGCTCCCGAGGACACATGGGAATTATCGTCAAGCTAGTTTTCATCATGCTCATATGATTCACATTCATTACTTTGATATTTTGATATGTGGATGGACCGGTGCTTGGGTACTGCCCTTCCTTAGACAAGCATCCCACTTATAATTAACCCCTCTCGCAAGCATCCGCAACCATGAAAGAAGAATTAAGGTAAACCTAACCATAGCATGAAACATATGGATCCAAATCAACCCCTTACGAAGCAACGCATAAACTAGGGTTTAAGCTTCTGTCACTCTAGAAACCCATCATCTACTTATTACTTCCCAATGCCTTCCCCTAGTCCCAAACAATGGTGAAGTGTCATGTAGTCGATGTTCACATAACACCATTAGAGGAAAGACAACATACATCTCATCAAAATATCGAACGAATACCAAATTCACATGACTACTTATAGCAAGACTTCTCCCATGTCCTCAGGAACAAACGTAACTACTCACAAATCATATTCATGTTCATAATCATAGGGGTATTAATATGCATAAAGGATCTGAACATATAATATTCCACGGAATAAACCAACTAGCATCAACTACAAGGAGTAATCAACACTACTAGCAACCCAGATGTACCAATATGAGGTTTTGAGATTAAGACCGGAAACAAGAGATGAACTAGGGTTTGAGAAGAGATGGTGCTGGTGAAGATGTTGATGGAGATTGACCCCCTCCCGATGAGAGGATTGATGGTGACGATTTCCCAGTCCCGGAGGGATGTTTCCCCGGCAGAACAGCTCTGCCGGAGCCCTAGATTGGTTCCACCAAGGTTCTGCCTCGAGACAGCGACGCTTCATCCCGAAAGCTTACTTATTGTTTTTTCCAGGGCAAAAGACACCTTATACCAGAATATGGGCATCGGAGGCCTGACAGGTGGCCCATGAGGCAGGGGGCGCGCCCAGGGGGTAGGGCGTGCCCTCCACCCTCATGGACGGTGGGTGGCCCCCCTCTGGTGCTTCCTTCGCCCAATATTTTTTATATATTCCAAAACCGACTTTCGTGAAGTTTCAGGAATTTTGGAGTTGTGCAGAATAGGTCTCTAATATTTCCTCCTTTTCCAGCCCAGAATTCCAGCTGCCGGCATTCTCCCTCTTCATGTAAACCTTGTAAAATAAGAGAGAAAAGGCATAAGTATTGTGACATAATGTGTAATAACAGCCCATAATGTAATAAATATAGATATAAAAGCATGATGCAAAATGGACGTATCAACTCCCCCAAGCTTAGACCTCGCTTGTCCTCAAGCGGAAGCCGATATGGAAAAATATGTCCACATGTTTAGAGATAGAGGTGTCGATAAAATAAAATACGGACATGAGGGCATCATGATCATTCTTAGAACAACAACATATATATATATATATATATTGTCATATGATCTCTTATGCTAAAGTAACAATATATATATATATATATATATATATATATAGTCATATGGTTTCTTATGCTAAAGTAACAATCCATTCACAATGTAAAGTATGAATCAGAAACTTCATTGAAAACTAGCAAACTATAATCTCAATCATTGAAGCAATTGC
Source organism: Triticum aestivum (assembly GCF_018294505.1). Taxonomy (NCBI): domain Eukaryota; kingdom Viridiplantae; phylum Streptophyta; class Magnoliopsida; order Poales; family Poaceae; genus Triticum; species Triticum aestivum. The sequence goes on from NC_057812.1 coordinate 527,096,677, forward strand.
AATTTATCATAACATCAGAAAGAGTCAATATGAGAGCTTTTCAGCAAGTCCACATACTCAACTATCATTTAGTCTTTCACAATTGCTAACACTCACGCAATACTTATGGGTATGAAGTTTTAATTGGACACAGAGAAAGATAGGGGCTTATAATTTTGCCTCCCAACCTTTTACCTCAAGGGTAATGTCAACAATAATGCTTTATGAAAACCTACATCCAATTAGCTATATATATCAGGATCTTTCCAACACACAGTGCTTGCCAAAGGATAAGGTGTAAAAAGGAAAGGTGAAGATCACCATGACTCTTGTATAAAGTATAAAAAAAAGATAGGCCATTTGCAGAGGGAAGCAGTGGTTGTCATGTGATTTTGTGGTTGGATGCACAAAATCTTAATGCAAAAGAAGGTCACTTTCTATTGCCACTTGTGATAGGGACCTTTATTATGTAGTCTGTCGCTTTTATTTCTTCCATATCACAAGCTCGTATAAAGCTTATTTCCTCCACACTAATAGATCGTACATATTTAGAGAGCAATTTTTATTGCTTGTAACAATGACAACTTACTTGAAGGATCTTACTCAATCCATAGGTAGATATGGTGGACTCTCATGGCAAAACTGGGTTTACAGATATTTGGAAGCACAAGTAGTATCTCTACTTGGTGCAAAGAATTTGGCTAGCATGAGGGGGAAAGGCAAGCTCAACATGTTGGATGATCCATGACAATATAATTTATCTCGGATATAAGAAAACATCAACTTTTTAGCATGTCACATTTTAATGAGTGCTCATAATCATAAAAGATGTCCAAGATAGTATATTTATATGTGAAAACCTCTCTTTCTTTGTTACTTCCTATTAATTGCAACGATGACCAAAACTATGTTTGTCAACTCTCAACAACTCATATTCATCATACTCTTTATATGTGAAGTCATTACTCTCCATAAGATCAATATGATCTCTTTATTTCTTTTTATTCATTCTCTTTTTGTTTTTTTATTCCCTCAAGATCATTGCAAAATAACCAAGCCCTCGACTCAAGACTAATATTTATTATATATAGCTCACAGACTTGATTACATAGATAAGGATCAACACAAAAAACTCAAAGCTAGATCATACTAAACTTTATTCTACCAGATCAAGATATAACCAAAAGGATCGAACTAAGAAAAACGGTAAAGATAGAAGTGTGATGGTGATACGATACCAGGGAACTCTCCCAAGCTTGGCAGTTGCCAAGGGGAGTGCCCATACCCGATACTCAGTTCTCCTTTGGTGGTGAAGAAGATGGTGGTGGCGATGACAATAGTGCCTTCAGCCTTTTCATATTGTAGTTGAGGAGAGCAATTTCCTCCTTTAAATCATCGACCTCCAACTCCAGCTTCAAGATCTTGTCACATAAATCTCCTTTGCTCTTCTACCGAAGATGAGAAGGAATAGATTGGTTATTAGACCAGTTAACCCTCTTAGGGAGACTAGACTTCTTGAACTTCACGTGCATATCCCCAGGTTGAGGTAGAGGAACATCCTCCTCTTTCGAACTTGAATCATCGATCCTCATCAAATGAGCATCCTCCTCATCATCTGTAGTTCGACCATAAGGAGATAAGTCCCCATAGGTCTTTGCGTCAGCAATGAGATGTGAGAGATAGCTCTCTCCGTCGGAGTCTTGAGATGACATCTTGCTCTAAATCTGCTGCAGAAACAACTCAAAACAAAAAAAGAGGATTGTGTCATGGTACGGTGGTCAAAACCTTCGGGAGATTATATAATGAATTTTTACCGATCAAAAGAAGTATCGTGCAAGAAATCGGAGTCCGAAGGGCACACGAGGTGCCCATGAGCCAGGGGGGCGCGCCCTCCACCTTCGTGGACGCCTCGTGTCATTTCCAGACTACTTCTTATTTTCCTATTTTCTTAAATATTCCAAAACGGAGAAAAATTGCTATTAGAACTGTTTTGGAGTCGGTTTACTTACCGTACCACATACCTATTCCTTTTAGGAGTCTGAAACGTTCTGGAAAGTGTCCCTTATATACTCCTCTGGGGTTATGGTGTCGATAACATTGGTTTCAACATTTATGTGATTTCCCAAGATATAATGTTTGATTCTTTAACCGTTCAACACCCTCAGATTTATGCCTTCGAAGTTGTTGATTTTTATGGCACTGGAACGATAGACCTCCTCGATAACGTAAGGACCTTCCCATTTAGAGAGGAGTTTTCCTGCAAAAAATCTTAAACAAGAGTTGTATAACAAAACGTAATCACCTACATTAAACTCACGCTTTTGTATCCTTTTGTCATGCCATCTATTAACCTTTTCTTTAAATAGTTTGGCATCCTCATAGGCCTGGGTTCTCCACTCCTCAAGAGAGCTGATGTCAAATAGTTTCTTCTCACCGGCAAGTTTGAAATCATAATTGAGATCTTTAATGGCCCAATATGCCTTATGTTCTAGTTCGAGAGGTAAGTGACATGCTTTTCCATAAACCATTTTACATGGAGACATGCCCATAGGATTTTTATATGCAGTTCTATAGGCCCATAATGCATCATCAAGTTTCTTGGACCAATTTTTTCTAGATCTATTAATAGTCTTTGGCAAAATTAATTTAAGCTCACTATTACTCAGTTCTACCTGACCGCTAGACTATGGGTGGTATGGAGATGCGATTCTATGATTAACATCATACTTAGCAAGCATTTTACGAAAAGCACCATGAATAAAATGTGAACCATCATCAGTCATTAAGTATCTAGGGACTCCAAACCTCGGAGAAATAACTTCTTTAAGCATCTTAATAGAGGTGTTATTGTTGGGGAACGCAGTAATTTCAAAAAATTTCCTACGCACACGGAAGATCATGGTGATGCATAGCAACGAGAGGGGAGACTATCATCAACGTACCCTCATAGTCCGTAAGCGGAAGCATTATGACAACGCGGTTGATGTAGTCGTACGTCTTCACAATCGACCGATCTAGTACCGAAGATACGGCACCTCTGCGATCTGCACACGTTCGGCTCGGTGACGTCCCGCGACCTCACGATCTAGTAGAGCTTTGAGGGAGAGCTTCGTCAGCACGACGGCGTGATGACGGTGATGATGTTGCTACCGGAACAGGACTTCGCCTAAGCACTGCTATGATATTACCGAGGTAGATTATGGTGGAGGGGGGCACCGCACACGGTTAAAGTTCAATGATCAACTTGTGTGTCTATGGGGTGCCCCCCTCCCCCGTATATAAAGGAGTGGAGGAGGGGGAGGGCCGGCCCTCCTATGGTGCGCCCCATGGGGAGTCCTACTCCCACCGGGAGTAGGATTCCCCCTTTCCACGTAGTAGGAGTAGGATAAGGAAGGAGGAAAGAGGGAGAAGGAAAGAGGGGAGCCACCCCTTCCTAGTCCAATTCGGACCAGTGGGGGAGGGGGAGCGCGGCCTGCCCTGGCAGCCCCTCCTCTCTTTCCACTAAGGCCCATAAGGCCCATTAAACTTCCCGGGGTTCCGGTAACCCCCTAGTACTCCGGTATATGCCCGAACTTCACTCGGAACCCTTCCGATGTCCAAACATAGTCATCCAATATATTGATCTTTATGTCTCGACCATTTCGAGACTCCTCGTCATGTCCGTGATCAAATCCTGGAGTCCAAAATACCTTCGGTACATCAAACAAATAAACTCATAATACTGATTGTCACCGAACGTTAAGTGTGCGGATCCTACGGGTTCGAGAACTACGTAGACATGACCGAGACATGTCTCTGGTCAATAACCAATAGCGGAACCTGGATGCTCATATTGGTTCCTACATGTTCTACGAAGATCTTTACCGGTCAAACCGCATAACGATATACATTGTTCCCTTTGTCATCGGTGTGTTACTTTCCCGAGATTCGATCGTAGGTATCTCAATACCTAGTTCAATCTCGTCACCGGCAAGTATCTTTATTCATTCTGTAATGCTACATGCCATAACTAACTCATTAGCTACATTCCTCGCAAGGCTTATAGTGATGTACATTACCGAGAGGGCCCAGAGATACCTCTCCGACAATCGGAGTGACAAATCCTAATCTTGATCCATGCCAACTTAACAAACACCATCGGAGACACCTGTAGAGCACCTTTATAATCACCCAGTTATGTTGTGACGTTTGGTAGCACACAAAGTGTTCCTCCGGTATTTGGGAGTTGCATGATCTCATAGTCATAGGAACATGTATGGTTATGGAGAAAGCAATAGCAACAAACTAAATGATCATCGTGCTAAGCTAACGGATGGGTCAAGTCAATCACATCATTCTCTAATGATGTGATCCCGTTAATCAAATGTCAACTCATGTCTATGGTTAGGAAACATAACCATCATTGATTCAACGAGCTAGTCAAGTAGAGGCAAACTAGTGACACTTTGTTTGTCTATGTATTCACACATGTACTTAGTTTCCGGTTAATACAATTCTATCATGAATAATAAACATTTATCATGATATAAGGAAATATAAATAACAAGTTTATTATTGCCTCTATGGCATATTTCCTTCTGTCTCCCACTTGCACTAGAGTCAATAATCTAGAATACATTGTAATGATTCTAACACCCATGGAGTCTTGGTGCTGATCATGTTTTGCTTGTGAGAGAGGCTTAGTCAATGGGTCTGCAACATTTAGATCCGGTATATTGAAAATCTCTATGTCTCCCTCCTTGACTTGATCACAGATGGAATTGAAGCGTCTCTTGATGTGCCTGGTTCTCTTGTGAAATCTGGATTTCTTTGCCAAGGAAATTGCACCAGTATTGTCACAAAAGATTTTCATTGGACCTGATGCACTAGGTATGACACCTAGATCGGATATGAACTCCTTCATGCAGACTCCTTCATTTGCTGCTTCCGAAGCAGCTATGTATTCTGCTTCACACGTAGATCCCGCCATGACACTCTTCTTGGAATTGCACCAACTGACAGCTCCACCATTTAATAAAAATACGTATCCGGTTTGTGACTTAGAGTCATCCGGATCAGTGTCAGAGCTTGCATCGGCGTAACCATTTAAGACGAGGTCTTTGTCACCTCCATATACGAGAAACATATCCTTAGTCCTTTTCAAGTATTTCAGGATGTTCTTGACCGATGTCTAGTGATCCACTCCTAGATTACTTTGGTACCTCCCTGCTAAACTTATAGCAAGGCACACATCAGGTCTGGTACACAACATTGCATACATGATAGAGCCTATGGCTGAAGCATAGGGAACACCTTTCATTTTCTCTCTATATTCTGCAGTGGTCGGACATTGAGTCTGACTCAACTTCACACCTTGTAATACAGACGAGAACCCTTTCTTTGCCTGATCCATTTTCAACTTCTTCAAAACTTTATCAAGGTATGTGCTTTGTGAAAGTCCAATCAAGCATCTTGATCTATCTCTATAGATCTTAATGCCCAATATATAAGCAGCTTCACCAAGGTCTTTCATTGAAAAATTCTTATTCAAGTATCCTTTTATCCTATTCAGAAATTCAGTATCATTTCCGATCAACAATATCTCATCTACGTATAATATCAGAAATGCTACGGAGCTCCCACTCACTTTCTTGTAAATACAGGCTTCTTCAAAAGTCTGTACAAAACCATATGCTTTGATCACACTAGCAAAGCATATATTCCAACTCCGAGAGGCTTGCACCAGACCATAAATGGATCGCTGGATCTTGCACACTTTGTTAGCACCTATTGGATCGAAAAAACCTTCTGGTTGCATCATATACAACTCTTCTTTAAGGTATCCATTATGGAATGCAGTTTTTGACATCCATTTGCCAAATTTCATAATCATAAAATGCAGAAATTGCTAACATGTTTCGGACGGACTTAAGCATCGCTACGGGTGAGAATGTCTCATCGTAGTCAACTCCTTGAACTTGTCGAAAACCTTTTCCAACAAGTCAAGCTGTGTAGACAGTAACATTACCCTCAGCGTCAGTCTTCTTCTTGAAGATCCATTTATTCTCTATGGCCTCCCGATCATCAGGCAAGTCAACCAAAGTCCATACTTTGTTCTCATACATGGATCCCATCTTAGATTTCATGGCCTCAAGCCATTTTTTGGAATCTGGGCTCATCATCGCTTCCTCATAGTTCGTAGGTTCATCATGGTTAAGTAACATGACTTCCAGAATAGGATTACTATACCACTCTGGTGCGGATCTTATTCTGGTTGACCTACAAGGTTCTTTAGTAACTTGATCAGAAGTTTCATGATCATCATCATTAGCTTCCTCACTTACTTGTGTAGGAATCACTGGAACTGATTTCAGTGATGAACTATTTTCCAATAAGGGAGAAGGTACAATTACCTCATCAAGTTCTACTTTCCTCCCACTCACTTCTTTCGAGAGAAACTCCTTCTCTAGAAAGGATCCATTTTTAGCAACGAATATCCTACCTTCAATCTGTGATAGAAGGTGTACCCAACAGTCTCCTTTGGGTATCCTATGAAGACACATTTCTCCGATTTGCGTTTGAGCTTATCAGGTTGAAGCTTTTTCACATAAGCATCGCAGCCCCAAACTTTAAGAAACGACAACTTGGGTTTGTTGCCAAACCACAGTTCATAAAGTGTCATCTCAACGGATTTAGATGGTGCCCTATTTAACGTGAATGCAGTCGTCTCTAAAGCATAACCCGAAAACGATAGCGGTAAATCAGTGAGAGACATCATAGATCGCACCATATCTAATAAAGTGCTGTTACGACATTCAGACACACCATTAAGTTGTGGTGTTCCAGGTGGCGTGAGTTGCGAAACTATTCCACATTGTTTCAAATATAGTCCAAACTCACAACTCAAATACTCACCTCCATGATCAGATCGTGGAAACTTGATTTTCTTGTTACAATGATTTTCTACTTCACTCTGAAATTCTTTGAACTTTTGAAATGTTTCAGACTTATGTTTCATCAAGTAGATATACCCATATCTGCTCAAATAATCTATGAAGGTGAGAAAATAACGATATCCGCCGCGAGCTTCAATGTTCATTGGACCACATACATCAGTATGTATGATTTCCAATAACTCTGTTGCTCGCTCCATTGTTTCGGAGAACGGAGTTTTAGTCATCTTGCCCATGAGGCATGGTTCGCAAGTACCAAGTGATTCATAATCAAGTGATTCCAGAAGTCCATTAGAATCGAGTTTCTTCATACGATTTACACCAATATGACCTAAACGGAAGTGCCACAAATAAGTTACACTATCATTATCAACTCTGCATCTTTTGGCTTCAATACTATGTACATGTGTATCACTACTATCAAGATTTAGTAAAAATAGACGACTCATCAAGGGTGCATGACCATAAAAGATACTACTCATATAAACAGAACAACCATTATTCTCTGATTTAAATGAATAACCATCTCGCATCAAACAAAATCCAGATATAATGTTCATGCTCAACGCTGGCACCAAATAACAATTATTCAGGTCTAAAACTAATCCCGAAGGTAGATGTGGAGGTATCGTGCCGACTGCGATCACATCGACTTTGGAACCATTTCCCACGCGCATCGTCACCTCGTCCTTAGCCAATCTTCTCTTAATTCGTAGCCCCTATTTCGAGTTGCAAATGTTATCAACTGAACCAGTATCAAATACACAGGCACTACTGCGAGCATTAGTAAGGTACACATCGATAACATGTATATCAAATATACCTTTCACTTTGCCATCCTTCTTCTCCGCCAAATACTTGGGGTAGTTCCGCTTCCAGTGACCAATTCGTTTGCAGTAGAAGCACTCAGTCTGAGGCTTAGGTCCAGACCTGGGTTTCTTCAATTGAGCAGCAACTAGTTTGCTGTTCTTTTTGAAGTTCCCTTTCTTCCCTTTACCATTTTTCTTGAAATTGGTGGTCTTGTTGACCATCAACACTTGGTGCTCTTTCTTGATTTCTACCTCCGCAGCTTTTAGCTTTGTGAAGAGCTCAGGAATCGTCATATCCATCCCTTGCATATTATAGTTCATCACGAACCTCTTGTAGCTTGGTGGCAGTGATTGGAGAACTCTGTCAATGACACTATCATCAGGAAGATTAACTCCCAATTGAGTCAAGTGGTTGTGGTACCCAAACATTCTGAGTATATGTTCACTGACAGAACTATTCTCGTCCATCTTGCAGATCTAGAACTTATTGGAGACTTCATATCTCTCAATTCGGCCATTTGCTTGAAATATTAACTTCAACTCCAGGAACATCTCATATGCTCCATGACGTTCAAAACATCATTGAAGTCCTGGTTCTAAGCCATAAAGCATGGCACACTGAACTATCGAGTAGTCATCAACTTTGCTTTGCCAGGTGTTCATAACATCTGGCGTTGCTCCTGCAGCGGGTTTGTCACCTAGCGATGCTTCCAGGATGTAATTCTTCTGTGCAGCAATGAGGATAATCCTCAAGTTATGGACCCAGTCTGTGTAGTTGCTACCATCATATTTCAACTTAGCTTTCTCTAGGAACGCATTAAATTCAACAAAACAATAGCACGGGCCATCTATCTACAACAACATAGACATGCAAAATACTATCAGGTACTAAGTTCATGATGAATTAAAGTTCAATTAATCAAAATTACTTAAGAACTCCCAGTTAGATAGACATCTCTCTAATCATCTAAGTGATCACGTGATCCATATCAACTAAACCATGTCCGATCATCACGTGAGATGGAGTAGTTTTCAATGGTGAACATCACTATGTTGATCATATCTACTATATGATTCACGCTTGACCTTTCGGTCTCTAGTGTTTCTAGGCCATACCTTCATATGCTAGGCACGTCAAGTTTAACCCGATTATTCCACGTGTGCAAAACTAGCTTTCACCCGTTGTATGTGAACATAGAGCTTATCACACCCGATCATCACATGGTGTCCCGGCACGACGAACCGTAGCAACGGTGCATACTCAGGGAGAACACTTATACCTTTAAATTTAGTGAGAGATCATCTTATAATGCTACCATAGAACTAAGCAAAATAAGATGCATAAAGGATAAACATCACATGCAATCAATATAAGTAATATGATATGGCCATCATCATCTTGTGCCTTTGATCTCCATCTCCAAAGCACCGTCATGATCACCATTGTCACCGGCTTGACACCTTGATCTCCATCGGAGCATCGTTGCCGTGTCGCCAACTATTGCTTCTACGACTATCGCTACCGTTTAGTGATAAAGTAAAGTAATTACATGGCGATTGCATTTCATACAATAAAGCGACAACCATATGGCTCCTGCCAGTTGCCGATAACTGTGTTACAAAACATGATCATCTCATACAATAAAATTTAGCATCATGCCTTGACCATATCACATCACAACATGCCCTGCAAAAAAAGTTAGACGTCCTCTACTTTGTTGTTGCAAGTTTTACGTGGCTGCTACGGGCTGAGCAAGAACCGTTCTTACCTACGCATCAAAAACCACAACGCGGTATAGTGATTGCATTTTGATCTCAGAAAGAACCCCATTCATTGAATCCGATTCAACTAAAGCTGGAGAAACAGACACCCACTAGCCACCTGTGTGCGAAGCATGTCGGTAGAACCAGTCTCGCATAAGCGTACGCGTAATGTCGGCCTGGGCCGCTTCATCCAACAATGCCGCTGAATCGAGAATCAACTAGTAACGGCAAGCAATATGAATATACCCACGGCCACAACTCCTTTGTGTTCTACTCGTGCATATAACATCTACGCATAAACCTGGCTCGGATGCCACTGTTGGGGAATGCAGTAATTTCAAAAAATTCCTACGCACATGCAAGATCATGGTGATGCATAGCAACGAGAGGGGAGAGTATCGTCTACGTACCCTCGTAGACCGTAAGTGGAAGCGCTATGACAACGCGGTTGATGTAGTCGTATGTTCGGCTCCGTGACATCCCGCGAACTCATGATCCAGTAGAGCTTCGAGGGAGAGCTTCGTCAGCACGACGGCGTGATGAAGGTGATGATATTACTACCAGAACAAGGCTTCGCCTAAGCACTGCTACGATATTACCGAGGTGGATTATTGTGATGGCCTGGCTTATTAGGGATGATAGACTACTCATATCAATAAGGAATTCCTTCTTTTCCGGGAGCCCATTCGGACAGAACTCCAAAGTTAAGCGTGCTCAGCTTGAATTAGTGTCAGGATGGGTGACCGACTGGGAAGTTGCTCCCGGGTGCGCATGAGTGAGGACAAAGTGCGTAGAAAAGACTAGTATTGATCTGTGGGGCCAGTCTAGATCCTGCCAGGAGTAACGACCACCGGCGGGTGTGTCCGGGGCGTTACAAGTTGGTATCAGAGCCGACCCTCGCGGTTACACAGATGGTTGCGGACATGTGCGTGGTCATGTTGTTCATGACGTTTGTGACCCGTCGTGGCACACGGCATGGTACATGTACCGGACTGGATGCACAGACGTATGTGCCAAGAGGGAACGTTTCTGTGGCCCAATGAGGACATCGGTTCCTCTAAGTGGGGGGTGTATGTGATGGCCTGGCTTATTAGGGATGATAGACTACTCATATCAATAAGGAATTCCTTCTTTTCCAGGAGCCCATTCGGACAGAACTCCAAAGTTAAGCGTGCTCGGCTTGGAGTAGTGTCAGGATGCGTGACCGACCGGGAAGTTGCTCCCGGGTGCGCACGAGTGAGGACAAAGTGCGCAGAAAAGACTAGTATTGATCTATGGGGCCAGTCTAGATCCCGCCAGGAGTAACGACCACCAGTGGGTGTGTCCGGGGCGTTACAATTATGGTGGAGGGGGGAACCTCACACGGCTAAAGATCAATGACCAACTTGTGTGTCTATGGGGTGCCCCCTCCCCCGTATATAGAGGAGTGGAGGAGGGGGAGGGCCGGCCCTCCTATGGCGCGCCCCATGGGGAGTCCTACTCCCACCGGGAGTAGGATTCCCCACTCTCCATGTAGTAGGAGTAGGAGAAGGAAGGAGGAAATAGGGAGAAGGAAAGGGGGTCGCCGCCCACCCCCCTTCCTAGTCCAATTCGGACCAGAGGGGGAGGGGGCGCGCGGCCTATCCTGGAAGCCCCTCCTCTCTTTCCACTAAGGCCCATAAGGCCCATTAAACTCCCCAGGGGGTTCCGGTAACCCCCCGGTACTCTGGTATATGCCCGAACTTCACTCGAAACCCTTCCGATGTCCAAACATAGTCGTCCAATATATCGATCTTTATGTCTCGACCATTTCGAGACTCCTCCTCATGTCCGTGATCAAATCTGGGACTCTGAACTACCTTCGGTACATCAAAACACATAAACTCATAATACCGATCGTCACCGAACGTTAAGCGTGTGGACCCTACGGGTTCGAGAACTATGTAGACATGACCGAGACATGTCTTCGGTCAATAACCAATAGCGGAACCTGGATGCTCATATTGGTTCCTACATATTCTACGAACATCTTTATCGGTCAAACCGCATAATGATAAACATTGTTCCCTTTGTCACCGGTATGTTACTTGCCCGAGATTCGATCGTCGGTATCCCAATACCTAGTTCAATATCGTTACCGGCAAGTCTCTTTACTCATTCCGTAATGCTACATGCCGTAACTAACTCATTAGCTACATTTCTTGCAAGGCTTATAGTGATGTACATTACCGAGAGGGCCCAGAGATACCTCTCCGACAATCGGAGTGACAAATCTAAATCTTGATCCATGCCAACTCAACAAACACCATCGGAGACACCTGTAGAGCACCTTTATAATCATCCAGTTACGTTGTTATGTTTGGTAGCACACAAAGTGTTCCTCCGGTATTTGGGAGATGCATGATCTCATAGTCATAGGAACATGTATAATTATGGAGAAAGTAATAGCAACAAACTAAACGATCATCGTGCTAAGATAACAGATGGGTCAAGTCAATCACATCATTCTCTAATGATGTGATCCCGTTAATCAAATGACAACTCATGTCTATGGTTAGGAAACATAACCATCATTGATTCAACGAGCTAGTCAAGTAGAGGCAAACTAGTGACACTCTGTTTGTCTATGTATTCACACATGTACTAAGTTTCCGGTTAATACAATTCTAGGATGAATAATAAACATTTATCATGATATAAGGAAATACAAATAACAACTTTACTATTGCCTCTAGGGCATATTTCCTTCAGTTATGATCATCACTACTAGTTGGAATAGCTTCTACCCACTTAGTAACATAATCAACAACAACTAAAATCTTTGTATACCTATTAGAGTAAGGGAACATTTCCATATAATCAAAGCCCCAAACATCAAATGGTTCAATAACAAGTGAATAGTTCATAGGCATTTCTTGACGTCTACAAACATTACCAATTCTTTGACATTCATCACAAGACAAGACAAACTTACGGGCATCTTTGAAAAGAGTAGGCCAATAAAAACCGGATTGCAATACCTTATGTGTAGTTCTATCTCCAGCGTGGTGTCCTCCATAAGCCTTGGAGTGACACTTGCGTAGGATCTATTCCTGTTCATACTTAGGTACACAATGTCTAATAACACCACCTACTCCTTCTTTATAAAGGTGTGGGTCATCCCAGAAGTAATGTCTTAAATCATAGGAAAACTTTTTCTTTTTCTGGTATGTGAAACTAGGTGGTATAAATTTAGCAACAATGTAATTAGCATAACTAGAAGAACGTCCGTGCGTTGCAACAGGGCCACATTAACTTTAAGAGTTCAATATTAATATTCTCATACATATCAAGTGACATTGGCGACCTTTTTTACCATCAAATCCTCACACATACACTCTCTCCCTCCCTCTTCCTCACTCTCTCTCCCCCTCTCCCTCTCTATTTAACACACACACACACATTTCCATCTTCTTGTGTACGGGACCATAATCCATCTATTTCACACACACACACGCTAGTGCATAATAATATGGACTATGTGTATTATATTTGCCACCACAACTGAGGGAATTAATTTCATGTAAATCGGCCAGCGACAGCTCCAAGAATATGCGGAGGAGGTGGCCCGGGTCGGCATCGGCGCCATCCGGCGCAGGCCACAGGCCCGCTTCCAGGTGCGTCTGCGCGCCGGCCACCCACGCCGAGTCCTTCAAGTGCCGCCTCCACCGCACCAACTCCCAGGGCCACGACCATGGCCAGGGCTAGGGAAGCCGCCCTTCTCCGCCCCCTTCACTGGCAGCGGCCAACGCAGTGCCTCGGCACCCGACCTCGCCGTCCTCGTCCTCCGGCACCGTCGCGACCCAGTGATGCAACCCAAGCATAGGCCTCGTGAATCAAGAATGCTCGACAATGGAGAGGGAAGGTAAGATCATATACATGTCATAAGAAAGGGAGTTTATTTACTGCTCCCTCGATGTATTGTTTCCTTTGTTTGGAGATTGATTACCATCCGTGAGTTAAGGTAAGGTTAATGTGATTGAGCGATTTCTCTGAAAATCAAATATTTGTTTTCTAATTAATTTGATTGAGTGATTTAAGGTAAGGTTAATTAATTTAGATTTGATCTTTAGAGATTGTTCGTGATTGATTCCACATTACTAAATAACTTGCGCCAGTATGGAAAGTTCTGATCTGTTCAGATTTCTTTCGTTGTGTGAGAGGATGACGCGAAAATAAATCGATGAAGTGGGGGAGGGGACGAAAAAATCTACAAAAAAACCCAACGAAGGTGGGAGGAGGTACCAAAAAACCATGGGAGGTGGGACGAAAAAACCCTGGAAGCGAGACTACCAACTGCTCCATTAGGAGTAGAGATCAGCATACCATGGAGCAGTATGAGAAGCATTTATGACAGCTAATTGTTCATCAGGAAAACTATCATCTATTGGTAGTGGGTCATCAAGAACATTCTCTAACCTAGACAAGTTGTCTACAACGGGGTTCTCAGCTCCTTTTCTATCAATAATATGCAAATCAAATTCTTGTAGCAAGAGAACCCACCTAATAAGTCTAGGTTTAGCCTCTTTCTTTTCCATAAGATATTTAATAGCAGCATGAGTGTGAACAGTAACTTTAGAATCAACAATACAAGGTCTGAACTTATCACAAGCAAATACAACGGCTAAAAATTCTTTTTCAGTAGTAGCATAATTTCTCTTGGCACTATCTAGAGTTTTACTAGCATATTGGATAACATTTAATTTCTTGTCAACTCTTTGTCTTAGAACAGCACCTACAGCATAATCACTAGCATCACACATAATTTCAAAGGGTAAATTCCAATCAGGTGGTTGAACAATAGGTGCAGAAATCAAGGCTTTCTTAAGTATTTCAAACGCTTCTACACAATCATCATCAAAGATAAAATGAACATCTTTTTGTAAGAGATTAGTCAAAGGCCTAGAAATTTTTGAGAAGTCTTTAATGAACCTCCTATAAAAACCGTCATGACCAAGGAAACTTCTTATACCTTTAATGTCATTAGGACACAACATCTTTTCAATAGCATCAAATTTAGCTTTATCAACTTCAATACCTCTTTCAGAAACTTTATGCCCCAAGAAAGTACCTTCATTAACCATAAAGTGGCACTTCTCTGAATTCAAGACAAGATTAGTTTCTTCACATCTCTACAAAACTCGATCAAGGTTGCTTAAGCAATCATCAAAAGAAGTTCCATACACGGAGAAATCATCCATGAAAACCTCTACAATATTTTCACAAAAGTCAAAGAATATAGCAGTCATACATCTTTGAAAGGTAGCCGGTGCATTACATAAACCAAAAGGCATACATCTCTAAGCAAAGGTACCGAAAGGGCAAGTAAAAGTGGTCTTTTCCCGATCCTCTTTCGACATAGGTATTTGAGAGAAACTAGAATAACCATCTAGAAAAGCAAAAATGTGTATGTTTGGATAATCTTTATAGCATTTGATCAATAAAAGTAAAAGGGTAATGATCCTTTCTAGTAGCTTTATTTAATTTGCGGAAATCAATTACGATTGTATAACCTGTAACAATTCTTTGTGGGATCAATTCATCTTTATCATTAGGAACAACAGTAATAGCTCCCTTCTTAGGGACACAATGGACATGACTTACCCACTGACTATCAGCAACAGGATAAATTGTACCTCCCTCTAGAAGTTTTAGTATTTCATTTCTTACCACTTCATTCGTCTTATGATTTAACTGTCGTTGGTGATCAACAACTGGTTTATCGTCTTTCTTCAATTTTATTTTGTGCTCGCATAGAGTGGGACTAATGCCCTTAAGGTCATCAAGAGTATATCCAATAGCAGCACAGTGCTTCTTCAAAGTTTTCAATAATCTCTCTTCTTCCTGCTCTGAAAGGTTAGCACAAATAATAATAGGATATATCTTCTTTTTATCAAGATAAGCATATCTAAGAGTACCAGGTAATGGTTTAAGCTCAAACACGGGATCACCCTTGGGTGGAGGAGGATCCCCTAGAATTTCAACAGGCAAGTTGTGTTTCAAAATAGGTTCTTGTTTAAAGAATACTTCATCTATTTCCCTTCTTTCATTCATAAACATATCATTTTCATGGTCTAGCAAATATTGTTCTAAAGGATCATTAGGAGGCACGACAATAGAAGCAAGACCAATAATTTCATCTTTACTAGGCAATTCTTTATCATGGGGTTTTCTACAAAATTTAGCAAAATTAAAATCATGAGACTTATCCCATAAACCAACAGAAACAATATCCTTTTTGCATTCTAGCTTAGCATTAGCAGTATTCAAGAAGGGTCTACCAAATATAATGGGACAAAAGTCATCTTGTGGGGAACCAAGAACAAGAAAGTCAGTAGGATATTTAACTTTCCCACACAAGACTTCAACATCTCTAACAATCCCAACTGGTGAAATAGTATCTCTATTGGCAAGCTTAATAGTAACACCAATATCTTCTATCTCAGTAGGTGCGATATCATGCATAATTTCTTTATATAAAGTATGAGGTATTGCACTCGCACTAGCACCCATGTCACGTAAGTCATGATAGCAATGCTCTCCTATTTTAATAGAAACAACAGGCATGCCTACAACAGGTCTATGCTTATCTTTAGTATCGGGTCTAGCAATTCTAGCAGCTTCATCACATAAGTAAATAACATGCTCATCAATATTATCGACCAAGAGATCTTTAACCATAGCAATACTAGGTTCAACTTTAATTTGCTCAGGGGGTGTAGGTGTTCTTGCATTACTCTTACGAACCATAGTTGAAGCTTTAGCATGATCCTTTATTCTAATAGGGAAAGGTGGTTTCTCAATATAAATGGTAGGAACAATAGGATCAACATTATAAGTGATAGTATTTTCTTCAACTTTAATAGGTTCAACTACTTTTACTTAAATGGGGGGATGATATTTAAACCACTTATCCTTAGGGAGATCGACATGAGTAGCAAATGATTCACATAAAGAAGCTACTATCTCAGAGTCAAGTCCATATTTAGTGCTAAATTCACGAAAAGCATCGGTATCCATAAAAGATTTAACACAATCAAACTTATGTGTTATACCTGACTCCTTACCTTCGTCGAGTTCCCAATCTTCAGAGTTGCGTTTAATTCTTTACAATAAGTCCCATCTGAATTCGATAGTCTTCATCATAAAAGAACCAGTACAAGAAGTATCGAGCATGGAGCAATTATTGAGAGAAAGCTGATCATAATTTTTTTGAATAATAATTTCTCTTGAGAGCTCATGATTGGGGCATGAATATAACATTGAATTAAGCCTCCCCCAAGCTTGAGCCATAATTTCTCCTTTGCGAGGCCAAAAATTATATATATAATTACAATCACGATGAACTAGATGCATAGGATAAAACTTCTGATGAAATTCCAATTTCAATCGATTGTAGTTCCATGATCCAATATCATCACATAGCCTAAACCATGTCAATGCCTTTCCCTTCAAAGATAAAGGGAAGACCTTATTCTTGATAACAACCTCAGGCATACCTGCAAGCTTGAATTATCCACAAACTTCATCCACATAGATTAGGTGCATATCAGGATGTAATGTTCCATCTCCTGTAAAAGGATTAGCTAGCAGTTCTCTATCATACCTGAAGGAATTGCAAAGTAAACATTTTCAGTAGGTTCAGTAGGTTGAGGAGCAACTCTTTGCTCTACCGGTCGGGGTGAAGGTACCTCAAACATGCCCCTCAAGGGATTGTTTTCCATTGTAACAAGTGACAGTAAATTTCAGCACACTCTATAAATTTTTCCTTACCAAATTCCACCTACCAAAGGCACTGCACTCCCCAGCAACGGCGCCAGAAAAGAGTCTTGATGGCCCACAAGTATAGGGGATCTATCGTAGTCCTTTCGATAAGTAAGAGTGTCAAACCCAACGAGGAGCAGAAGGAAATGATAAGCGGTTTTCAGTAAGGTATTCTCTGCAAGCACTGAAACTATAGGTAACAGATAGTTTTGTGATAAGATAATTGGCAATGAGCAACAAGTAACAAAAGTAAATAAAGTGCAGCAAGGTGGCCCAATCCTTTTTGTAGAAAAGGACAAGCTTGGAAAAATTCTTATATAGAGAAAAGCGCTCCCGAGGACACATGGGAATTATCGTCAAGCTAGTTTTCATCACGTTCATATGATTCGCGTTCGATACTTTGATAATTTGGTATGTGGGTGGACCGGTGCTTGGGTACTGTCCTTACTTGGACAAGCATCCCACTTATGATTAACCTCTATTGCAAGCATCCGCAACTACAACAAAAGTATTAAGGTAAACCTAACCATAGCATGAAACATGTGGATCCAAATCAGCCCCTTACGAAGCAATGCATAAACTAGGGTTTAAGCATCTATCATTCTAGCAACCCATCGTCTACTTATTACTTCCCAATGCCTTCCTCTAGGCCCAAATAATGGTGAAGTGTCATGTAGTCAACGTTCACATAACACCACTAGAGGAGAGACAACATACATCTCATCAAAATATCGAACGGATACCAAATTCACATGACTACTAATAGCAAGACTTCTCCCATGTCCTCAGGAACAAACGCAACTTCTCACAAAGCATATTCATGTTCATAATCAGAGGAGTATTAATATGCATATAGGATCAGAACATATGGTCTTCCACCAAATAAACCAACTAGCATCAACTACAAAAAGTAATTAACACTACTAGCAACCCACGGGTACCAATCCCAGACTTGGAGACAAGAATTGGATACAAGAGATGAACTAGGGTTTGAGAGGAGATGGTGCTGGTGAAATTGTTCATGGAGATTGACCCCCTCCCGATGAGAGGATCGTTGGTGATGACGATGGCGATGATTTCCCCATCCCGGAGGGAAGTTTCCCCGGCAGAATAGCTCCGCGGAAGCCCTAGATTGGTTTCGCCAAGGTTCCGCCTCGTGGCGGCGGAGTCTCGTCCCGAAAGCTGGCTTATGATTTTTTTCCTCATCGAAAGACTCCATATAGCAGAAGATGGGCATCAGAGGGCCACCAGGGGGCCCACGAGGCAGGGGGCGTGCCCAGTGGGGTAGGGCGTGCCCCCACCCTTGTGGGCAGGGTGTGGCCCCCCTCCAGAACTTCTTGCGCTCAGTATTTTTTATATATTCTGAAAATGACTTCCGTGAAGTTTCAGGACTTTTGGAGCTGTGCAGAATAGGTCTCTAATATTTGCTCCTTTTCCAGCCCAAAATCCCAACTGCCGGCATTCTTCCTCTTCAAGTAAACCTTGTAAAATAAGAGAGAAAAGGCATAAGTATTGTGACATAATGTGTAATAACAACCCATAATGCAATAAATATCGATATAAAAGCATGATGCAAAATGGACGTATCAATGATCATGAATAGAGGCATCACATCTGTGTCAAGTAGACCGACTCTTTCCTGCATCTACTACTATTACTCCACACATCGACCGCTATCCAGCATGCATCTAGAGTATTAAGTTCATAAGAACAAAATAACGCTTTAAGCAAGATGACGTGATGTAGAGGAATTAGCCCAAGAAATATGATGAGAACTCCATCTTGTTATCCTCGATGGCAACAATACAATCCGTGTCGGTTCCCCTTCTGTCACTAGGATCAAGCACCGCAAGATTGAACCCAAAGCTAAGCACTTCTCCCATTGCAAGAAAAACCAATCTAGTTGGCCAAACCAAATCAATAGTTGGAAGAGACTTGCAAAGATATCAAATCATGCATATAACAATTCAGAGAAGATTCAAATAATATTCATAGATAAGCTGATCATAAATCCACAATTCATCAGATCTCGGCAAACACATCGCAAAAGAGTATTACATCAGATAGATCTCCAAGAACTTCGAGGAGATCATGGTATTGAGAATCAAAGATAGAGAAGAAGCCATCTAGCTAGTAGCTATGGACCCGTAGGTCCAAGGTAAACCACTCATGATTCATCGGAGAGGCAATGGTGTTGAAGTAGAAGCCCTCCGTTATTGAATCCCCCTCCAGCAGGACGCCGGAAAAGCCTCGAGATGGGATATCATGGGTACAGAAGGTTGCGGCGGTGGAAAAGTGTTTTCGTGGCTCTCTTGGTAGGTTTTGGAATATTTGAGAATATATAGGTGGAAGAAATAGGTCAGTGGAGTCATGGGGGGCCCACAAGGGTGGGGGGGCGCCCTCCATCCTTGTGGATGCCTCGTGGCTTCCCTGACGTGCACTCCAAGTCCTCTGGATGTCTTCTGGTCCAAGAAAAATCATCACGAAAGTTTCATTCCAGTTGGACTCCATTTGGTATTCCTTTTCTGCGGAACTCTAAAACAAGGAAAAACATAAAGTAGCACTGGGCTCTAGGTTAATAGGTTAGTCCCAAAAATAATATAAAATAGCATAATAATGCACAT
This sequence comes from Triticum aestivum, assembly GCF_018294505.1. NCBI lineage: Eukaryota > Viridiplantae > Streptophyta > Magnoliopsida > Poales > Poaceae > Triticum > Triticum aestivum. Next base: position 527,116,567 of record NC_057812.1, read on the forward strand.
AAAACATCCAAAACAGATAATATAATAGCATGGAACAATCAAAAATTATACATACAATGGAGACGTATCAAGCATCCCCAAGCTTAATTCCTACTCGTCCTCAAGTAGGTAAATGATAAAAACAATTTTTTTTGATGTGGAATGCTACCTAACATATTTATCCATGTAATTTTCTCTATTTGTGGCATGAATGTTCAGATCCATATGATTCAAAACAAAAGTTTAATATTGACATAAAAACAATAATACTTCAAGCATACTAACAAGGTAATTATGTCTTCTCAAAATAACATGGCCAAAGAAAGTTTATCCCTACAAAATCATATAGTTTGGCTATGCTCCATATTCATCACACAAAATTTGTAAATCATGCACAACCCTGATGACAAGCCAAGCAATTGTTTCATACTTTTGATGTTCTCAAACCTTTTCAACTTTCACGCAATACATGAGTGTGAGCCATGGACATAGCACTATAGGTGGAATAGACAAAAATAAGGAGATAGTCTCACATCAGCTAGGCATATCAACGGGCTATGGAGATGCCCATTAATAGATATCAATGTGAGTGAGTAGGGACTGCCATGTAATGGATGCACTAGAGCTATAAGTTTATGAAAGCTCAAAAAGAAACTAAGTAGGTGTGCATCCTACTTGCTTCCTCATGAAGACCTAGGGCAATTTGAGGAAGCCCATCATTGGAATATACAATCCAAGTTCTATAACAAAAATTCCCACTAGTATATGAAAGTGACAATATAGGAGACTCTCTATCATGAAGATCATGGTGCTACTTTGAAGCACAAGTGTGGTAAAAGGATAGTAGCATTGCCCCTTTTCTCTTTTATCTCATTTTGTTCCTCTTTTTTTATTTAGTCCGGAGTCTCATCCCGACTTGTGGGGTAACCATAGTCTCCATCATCCTTTCCTCACATGGCACAATGCTCTAATAATGAAGATCATCACACTTTTATTTCCTTACAACTCAAGAATTTTAAATCGATACTTAGAACAAAATATGACTCTCTGTGGATGCCTCCGGCGGTGTACCCGGATGTGCAATGAATCAAGAGCTACATGTATGAAAGAATTATGAATGGTGGCTTTGCCACAAATACGATGTCAACTACATGATCATGCATAGCAATATGATACTGATGGAGCGTGTCATAATAAACAGAACGGTGGAAAGTTGCATGGCGATATATCTCGGAATGGCTACGGAAATTCCGTAATAGGTAGGTATGGTGGCTGCTTTGAGGAAGGAATATGGTGGGTGTATGGTACCGGCGAAAGTTGCGCGACACAAGACAGGCTAGCAATGGTGGAATGGTGAGAGTGCGTATAATCCATGGACTCAACATTAGTCATAAAGAACTCATATACTTATTGCAAAAATCTATTAGTTATCAAAACGAAGTACAACGCGCATGCTCCTAGGGGGGTAGATTGGTAGGAAAAGACAATCGCTCGTCCCCGACCGCCGCTCATAAGGAAGGCAATCAATAAATAAATCATCCTCCGACTTCATCACATAACGATTCACCATACGTGCATGATACGGGAATCACAAACTTTAACACAAGTATTTCTCAAATTCACAACTACTAACTTGCATGACTCTAATATCACCATCTTTATATCTCAAAACAATCATAAGGAATCAAACTTCTCATAGTATTCAATGCACTTTATATGAAAGTTTTTATTATATCCCTCTTGTATGCCTACCATATTAGGACTAAATTTATAACCAAAGCAAATTACCATGCTGTTTAGAGACTCTCAAAGTAATATAAGTGAATCACGAGAGTTCATCAATTTATATAAAATAAAACCACCGCCGTGCTCTAAAAGTTATAAGTGAAGCACGTAGAGAAATGTTGCCTAGCTCAAAAGATAAAAGTGAAGCACAAAGAGTATTCTAATAAATCACGACTCAATTGTGTCTCTCTCAAAAGGTGTGTACAACAATGATGATTGTGGCAAACTAAAAACCAAAGACTCAAATTATACAAGATGCTCCAAGCAAAACACATATCATGTGGTGGATAAAAATATAGCCTCAGGTAAAGTTACCGATAGACGAAGACGAAAGAGGGGTTGCCTTCCGGGGAATCCCCAAGCTTAGGCTCTTGTCACTCCTTATTCCATAGTCCATCAAATCCTTACCCAAAACTTGAAAACTTCACAACACAAAACTCAACAGAAAATCTCGTAAGCTCCGTTAGTATAAGAAAATAAATCACCACTTTTGGTACTGTTGTGAACTCATTATTTATTTAAAATTGGTGTAATATATACTGTATTCCAACTTTTCCATGGTTCATACCCCCCCCCCCCGATACTAGCCATAGATTCATCAAAATAAGCAAACAACACATAGAAAACAGAATCTGTCAAAAATAAAATAGTCTGTAGCAATCTGGACATTTAGAATACTTATGTAATTCCAAAAATTCTAAACAATTAGGACGACCTAAGAAATTTGTTTATTAATCTTCTGCAAAAAGAATCAGTATTTTATCACGCTCCAGCTAAAAATGAGAATTGTTCCCCTGAGTGCAAAAGCTTCTGTTTTTCAGCAAGATCAAATCAACTATTACCGTAAGCTATCCCAAAGGTCTTACTTGACACAAAAACTAAATTAAACATAAAACCACATCTAACCAGAGGCTAGATGAAATATTTATTGCAAAATAGAACCTAAAAAGTGAAAGCAAAAAATAAAATTGGGTTGCCTCCCAACAAGCGCTATTGTTTAACGCCCTTAGCTAGGCATAAAACACGAATAGATCTAAGTGCTTTCGTCTTTGGTATGCAATCCATAAGTGGATCTCATAATAGATTCATAAGGTAATTTAATTTTATTTCTTGTAAAGTGTTCCATGCCTTTCCTCCACAGAAATTGAAATCTAATGTTTCCTTCTTTCATATCAATAATTGCACCAACCATTCTAAGGAAAGGTCTACCAAGAATAATAAGACATTTAGGATTGCAATCTATATCAAGAACAATGAAATCTACGGGCACATAATTCCTATTTGCAACAATAAGAACATTATTAATTCTTCCCATAGGTTTCTTAATAGTGGAATCTGCAAGATGCAAATGTAAAGAACAATCGTCAAATTCGGGAAAACCTAACACATCACAAAGAGTTTTTGGAATCATGGAAACACTAGAACCCAAACCACACAAAGCATGGCATTCATAATTTTTAATCTTAATCTTAATAGTAGATTCCCACTCATCATAAAATTTCCTAGGGATAGAAACTTCCAATTCAAGGTTTCCTTCAAAAGATTTCATCATATCATCAACAATATATTTAGTAAAAGCTTTGTTTTGATTATAAGCATGAGAGGAATTCAACATGGATTGCAACAAGGAAATACAATCTATTAAAGAACAATTATCATAATTAAATTCCTTGAAATCCAAAAGAGGGGGTTCATTACTACTTAAAGTTTTGACCTCTCTAATCCCACTTTTATTAATTTTTGTATCAAGATCTAAAAACTCCGAATCATTGGGACGCCTTTTAACTAAAGTTGAATCATCTGCAGTCCCATCTTTATCAAGATTTATATTGGAAAACACAGATTCAATAGGAGTCACATCAGTCACTTTAATATCTTCATCATTATTTTCATGGAAACTAGAAGAACACGCTTTTATAAACCAATCTTTCTTTGCACGCATCTTAGCGGTTCTTTCTTTGCACTCATCAGTGGAAATTCAAATAGATTTGAGAGACTCATTAATATGATGCTTGGGTGGAATAGATCTAAGTTTCAAGGAATCAACATCAAGAGAAATTATATCCATGTTCCTAGCCAAGTTATCAATCTTAAGCAATTTTTCTTCAATCAAAGCATTGAAATTCTTTTGCGAACTCATAAATTATTTAACACTATTCTCAAATTTAGAGGGCATCTTATTATAATTTCCATAAGAATAGATGTAGGAATTACCATAATTATTAGAGGAATTACTAGGAAACGAACTAGGATTAAAATTACCTTTATACGCATTATTACCAAAATTATTCCTACCAACAAAATTTACATCCATAGATTCATTATTATTCTCAATCAAAGTAGACAAAGGCATATCATTAGGATCAGTAGGAGCACTCCTGCTAGCAAATAATTTCATAAGCTCATCCATCTTTCCACTCAAAACATTAATCTCTTCAATTGCATGTACTTTTTTACTAGTGGAAGATCTTTCAGTATGCCATTGAGAATAATTAACAATAATATTATATAGGAGTTTAGTATCTTATCCTAAAGTAATTTCCGTAAAAGTACCTCCCGAGGCCGAATCTAAAAGATTTCTAGAAGCAAAATTTAATCCGGCATAATTTTTTTGTGTAATCATCCACAAATTCAAACCATGAGTAGGGAAATTTTGTATCATCAATTTCATCCTCTCCCTAGATTGTGCAACATGTTCATGATCAAGTTGATTAAAATTTGTAATATTGTTCCTAAGGGAGATGATCTTAGCAGGAGAAAAATACTTGGAAATAAAGCATATTTACACTTATTCCATGAATCAATACTATTTTTAGGCAAAGATAAAAACCAAGTTTTAGCACGATCTCGAAGTGAGAACGGAAATAGCTTCAATTTAACAATATCATTATCCACATCTTTTTCTTTTGCATATCACACAAATCAACGAAATTGTTAAGATGGGATGCGACATCTTCATTGGGAAGGCCGGAAAATTGATCTTTCATAACAAGGTTCAGTAAAGCGGTATTAATTTCACAAGATTCAACATTAGTAGCAGGAGCAATCAGAGTACTAATAAAATCATTGTTCTTGAGCCATCGTGACAAAGCAAGCAATCCAACACACGAGCACACAAAAAGCAAGCGGAGAAGACGGATGGAAGATGGGCGAAGAAAAGGCAAATCTTTTCGAAAATCATTTTAGAAGTGGGGGAGAGGAAAACGAGAGGCGAATGGCAAATAATGTAATGCAAGAGATGAGAGTTTATAATAGGTACTTGGTATGTCTTGGCTTGGCGTAGATCTCCCTGGAAACGTCGCCAAAAATTCTTCCTGCTACTTCTTGAGCTTGCGTTGGTTTTTGCTTTGAAGAGGAAAGGGTGATGCAGCAAATTAGAGTAAGTATTTCCTTCAGCTTTTGAGAACCAAGGTATCAATCCAGTAGGAGACAACGCTCAAGTCACCGAATACCTTCACAAAAAAACACCAACTTGCACCCAACGCGATAAGGGGTTGTCAATCCCTTCATGGTTATTTGCAAAGTGAGATCTGATAGAGATGGATAATCAGTAAAGTAATATTTTTGGTATTTTTGGTTTATGGAAGTGAAAGTAAAATATTGCAAAGAAAGTAAATAGTAAACTAGAATTGTAGATCGGAAACTTATATGATGGAAAATAGATCCCGGGGCCATAGGTTTTACTAGAGGCTTCTCTCAAGATAGAAAAATATTACGGTGGGTGAACAAATTACTGCCGAGCAATTGATAGAAAAGCGCATAATTATGACGATATCTAAGGCAATGATCATGAATATAGGCATCACGTCTATGTCAAGTAACTGACTCTTGCCTGCATCTACTACTATTACTTCATACATCGACCGCTATCCAACATGCATCTAGAGTATTAAGTTCATAAGAACATAGTAACGCTTTAAGCAAGATGACATGATGTAGAGGAATTAACTCAAGCAATATGATGAAAACCCCATCTTGTTATCCTTGATGGCTACAATATAATACGTGTCGGTTCCCCTTCTGTCCCTGGGATCGAGCACCGCAAGATTGAACCCAAAGCTAAGCACTTCTCCCATTGCAAGAAAAACCAATCTAGTTGGCCAAACCAAATCGATAGTTGAAGAGACTTGCAAAGATATCAAATCATGCATATAACAATTCAGAGAAGATTCAAATAATATTCATAGATAAGCTGATCATAAATCCACAATTCATCGGATCTCAGCAAACACACCGCAAAAGAGTATTACATCGGACAGATCTCCAAGAACATCAAGGAGAACATGGTATTGAGAATGAAAGAGAGAGAAGAAGCTATCTAGATACTAGCTATGGACCCATAGGTCTGAGGTAAACTACTCATGCTTCATAGGAGAGGCAATGTTGTTGATGTAGAATCCCTCTGTGATCGAATCCCCCTCCGACAGGACATTGGAAAAGGCCCCCAGATGGGATCTCACAGGTACAGAAGGTTGCGGCGGTGGAGAAGTGTTTTCGTGGCTCTCCTGGTAGGTTTAGGAATATTTGAGAATATATAGGTGTAAGAAATAGGTCAGTGGAGTCACAAGGGGCCCACAATGGTGGGGGCTCGCCCTACCCTCCTGGGCACGCCCCCGTCCTTATGGATGCCTCATGGCTTCCCTGACGTGCACTCCAAGTCCTCTGGATATCTTCTGGTCCAAGAAAAATCATCGCGAAAGTTTCATTCCTTTTGGAATCCATTTGGTATTCCTTTTCTGTGAAACTCTAAAACAAGGAAAAAAACACAAACTGGCACTGGGCTCTAGGTTAATAGGTTAGTCCCAAAAATAATATAAAACAGCATAATAATGCACATAAAACATCCAAAATATATAATATAATAGCATGGAACAATAAAAAATTATAGATACGTTGGAGACGTATCAGATACCTTTTTACCTTTGCTTCTCCATAGTTTCTTTTTCTTGTCCACATCATGTGTGGGTTTAATCAACTTTTTGGAGCTCCTTATTGATGAGATTGGTTGCATAGGAAGCTCATTCTCGTAAGCTGTTTCATCACAAGAGATAATAGGAGTGAAAGTGGAGAGCTTTACCCTTTCATTAGTATTTCTTTTATATTCTAGTGGTTTTCCCATCTTTCTATAGTTGGCAATATAAGCATTCTCGTTGCAATTTACCACGCAAAACATATAGATTTCTTTAAGAGTAGTTTCAGCATGGTCGGTGAATATGAACGCTTCAAACTAACTATTTTTATGTGACAACTATTCACACCCCAAAAATAAACAAAGTTCATTATAAAGTTCAAGGGTGATCAAGTTATTCCTATATTTGGCCACAATTCAATCATGAAAAAGTTTGCATTGAAAATTAAGATGACCGACTCTATTGCAAAGTTCACAAGTAATGGGATGAAGAGAGCATAATTTTCTAGCAAATTTATCTATCACATTAAGCCACCGATTGGTTTCATCATGTTTATGCTTCTTACAATATCTATCATCCCTATAAGTCATGTCTTCACAAACTCTATTCACTCCACAAAAATTGACATGCTTATAAGAAACTTCTTTATCGTGACTAGTGCAATCATCATTAGTATCACGAATATTCATAGCAAGCACGCTAACAACATTGCAATCATGTTTATCATTCAAAGATTTCGTGCCAAACATTTTATTGACTTCTTCTTCAAACACTTGATCACAGTTTTCCTTTCCATCATTTTCACGAAAGACATTAAAAAGATGAAGCATATGAAGAAACCTCAATTCCATTTTATGTAGTTTTATTTTATAGACTAAACTAGTGATAAAACAAGAAAATAAAAGATTCAATTGTAAGATCTAAAGATATACCTTCAAGCGCTCACCTCCCCGGCAACGGCGCCAGAAAAGAGCTTGATGTGTACTACGCAACCTTCTTCTTCTAGACTCGTGTTGGGCCTCCGAGCGCAGAGTTATGTAGGACAGTAGCAATTTTCCCTCAAGTGGATGACCTAAGGTTTATCATTCTGTCGGAGGCATAGGATGAAGATGGTCTCTCTCAAAAAACCATGCAACCAAATAACAAAGAGTCTCCTGTGTCCCCAACACACCCAATACAATGGTAAATTGTATAGGTGCACTAGTTTGACAAAGAGATGGTGATACAAGTGTAATATGGATGGTAGAAATATATTTTTATAATCTGAATAAATAAAAACAGCAATGTAACTAGTAACAAAAGTGAGAAAAAACTGTATTGCAATGCTTGGAAACAAGGCCTAGGGTTCATACTTTCAATAGTGCAAGTTCTCTCAACAATGATAACATAATTAAATCATATGGAAATCCCTCAATGTGCAACAAAAGTCACTCCAAAGTTCCTATCACAGAGAACATAAGATGAAATTGCTTGTAGGGTACGAAACCACCTCAAAGTTATTCTTTCCGATCAATCCGTTGAGCTATTATTATAAGTGTCACAAGCAACCCTAGATTTCTTAGTAAAATAACACCATATGATACACATCAATCAACCCTAATGCCACCTAGATACTCCAATGTCACCACAAGTATCCGTGGGTCAATTATACGATATGCATCAAGCAACTTCAGATTCATAATATTCAATCCAACACAAAGAATCTCAAAGAGTGCCCCAAGATTCCTACCGGAGAAACAAGGACGAAAACATGCATCAAGCCTCAAAGGCGGAACTATAGCCATGCCCCTCCCAGACAAAGCACACATCATCAGTGGCACTTCCGCAACACTAAGAAGCCGGTAGGACCCGTAAGCGGCGGGCGTGGCCTGTCGGCCAAGTACGAGACAACCGTCAGGACGCACCAGGCGACGGGCCCCAGCAGCCAGCGGAGAAGCCGACCACCAGAGACACTGACGATTGGGTCCTATACCCAGCCGAATTACCATTGTACCCCTGGGGGGTAGGCCTACATAAACCCCTCAGGGCACCCATGCAAAGGGTTCAACACCATAGACAACATACACACATAGAGAGAGAGGAGTAGAGCTAGCCTTGCCCTTCTTCCTCCTCTAGCCGAACAGCTCTAGGAGCAACCTTGTGGCCACTCTATTGACATAGTGATCATGCGGAGACCCCGCAGAGCAGGACTAGGGGTGTTATCTCCTAGGAGAGCCTCGAACCTGGGTAAGATGCGTCAGCGTACATGTCTACGCCTTATCCCGTTTCCAAGCACTGGCGACGTACTACTCTCCCCCACCATGATAAGCCATCCTTTGGCATATGTCGCACGACACCCCCGACAAAAACATACATCAAGTGAATCAATAGAAAACCCCATTGTCACGATGGGTATCCCACACAAGACATACATCAAGTGTTCTCAAATCCATAATAGTATTCAATCCGATAATAGTGAAACCTCAAAGGAAAAACTAAATTCATCACAAGAAGGTAGAGGGGGAGAAACACCATATGATCCAACTATAGTAACAAAGCTAATGGTATATCAAGATCGTGCCAAATCAAGTACACGGGAGAGAGAAAGAGAGAGAGAGAGAGAGAGAGAGAGAGAGAGAGAGAGATCAAACACATAGCTACTAGTACATACCCTCAGCCCTGAGGGTAAACTACTCCCTCCTCATCATGGAGACCACCGAGATGATGAAGATGGCCACCGGTGATGGTTTACCCCTTCGGCAGGGTGCCGGAATGGGCTCCCGATTGGTTTTTCATGGCTATAGAGGCTTGCGGCAGTAGAACTCCCGATCTAGGTTTCTTTCTAGGGGTTTCGTGATTTATAGGAATTTTTGGCGTCGGTCTCACGTCAGGGGGGTTCCCGAGGGACCCACAAGGTAGGGGGGGCGCCCTAGGGGGGCACGCCCTCCACCCTTGTGGTTGCCTCGGGACTCCTCTGGTCCATCTCCGATGCCCCGTGGGTCTCTTCTGATCCATAAAAATTCATCGTAAAGTTTAAGCTTGTTTGGACTCCGTTTGATATTCCTTTTCTGTAAAACTCAAAAACAAGGAAAAACATAAACTGGCACTAGGCTCTAGGTTAATAGGTTAGTCCGAAAAATAATATAAGATAGCATATTAATGCATATAAAGCATCCAAAACAGATAATATAATAGTATGGAACAATAAAAAATTTATATATACGTTGGAGACATATCAATTCACCTTCTGTTTTAAGTAAGCTTGCAACACCTACACCTGCTATTCATTCTGATATATCGCAAGTAATTGATGATGCTACTTCTGCTATGAATGATGCTACTGATGATGCTAGTACTTGATACGTCCCCAACGTATCTATATTTTTTATTGTTCCATGCTATTATAGTATCAATCTTGGATGTTTTATATGCATTTATATGTCATTATATATCATTTTTTGGGACTAACCTATTAACTTAGTTCCAAGTGCGAGTTGCTATTTTTGCCTACTTTTGGTTTTCCAGAATGTCAGTACCAAACGAAGTCCAAATGCCACGAAACTTTTTGGAGATTTTTTCTAGACAAAAGAGACCCTGGAAGCTTCGAGAAAGGGCGGGAAGATGAAGGAGTGGCCCATGAGGCACCAGGGCGCGCCCAGGGGTAGGCATGACTTAGTGTCTTGTGGGGCCCACGAGCGTTCGTTTGACCTAATTCTGCCTCTATAAATTCTCCAAAATCAGGGAACCGATAGAGAGCCACCGTAAACACTTTTTCCGCTGCCGCAAGTTTCTGTTCTCCGGAGATCCCATTTGGAGGCCTTTTCCGGTACTCTGCCAGAGGGGGAACCAACACGAAGAGGCTCTACATCAATCTTGCTACCCTTACGATGATGTGTGAGTAGTTTAGCACAAACCTATGTGTCCATAGCTAGTAGCTAGATGGCTTCTTCTCTCCCTTTGATCTTCAATACAATGTTCACCTCGATGTTCTTGGTGTTCTATTCGATGTTATCACTTTTTGCGCTATGTTTGTTGGGATCTGATGAATTGTGAGTTTATGATTAGATTATCCCTGAATATTATTTGAGTCTTCTGTGAACACTTTTATGCATCATTATTATAGATTTGTATTTATTTCCAATCTATTGATTTGGTTTGGCCAACTAGATAGATTTTTCTTGCAATGGGAGAAGTGCTTTGTAATGGGTTCAATCTAGCGGTGATCTATGTCCCAATGACAGGAAGGGACAAGACACGTATTTGTATTGTTGCCATTAAGGGTAAAAAGATGGGGTTTATTCATGCGTGAGTTTACTTTGTCTACATCATGTCATCTTGCTTATGGCGTTATTCCATTATTTATGAACTTAATACTCTAGATGCATGCTGGATAGCGGTCGATGTGTGGAGTAATAGTAGCGGATGTAGGCATGAGTCGGTCCACTTGTCTCGACCATGATGCCTACATACATGATCATTGCCTTGGATATTTTCATGATTATTTGCTTTTCTATCAATTGCCCAACTGTAATTCGTTTACCCATCATATGCTATTTTCAAGGGAGAAGCCTCTAGTGAAAATTATGGCCCCAGGGTCTTATTTTTATCACAATTTAAAATCTCAAAGATACTTTGCTGAAATTTTGTTTACTTTATTTTATTTTTTGTTTTATCTATCTATCTATCACTACGAGATTTGATCCTTGCAATTAACCGCCGAGGGATTGACAACCCTATGTCTATGTTGGGTGCAAGTATTTGTTATTTTGTGTGTAGGTACTGCTAACGAGGTGTTGCTTGGTTCTCCTAATGGATTGATAACCTTGGTTCTTAAATGAGGGAAATACTTATCTCTACTGTACTGCATCATCCTCTCCTGTCCACGGAAATCCCAACGCAGCTCACAAGTAGCAGGAAGAATTTCTTGCGCCTTTGACATTTGCCTCTCATTTTCATCTCCTTGCATTTACATTATTTGACATTTTCCTCTCATTTTCATCTCCCCTGCTTCTAAAATGTTTGCACAAAAATTCGAAAATATTTTCCATTTTCCATTTTTCTTGTTTGCTAGTTTGGTTGTTGGAATTGGTATCACGGCTGATTTTGGTATGGACAAAAGTGAGGATGGTAAAACTCCTAAAGTTGAAATTCCTACCAATTTATATGCTAAAACTTTTGTGATGGGCGGTGGGAATATTATAGGAAAATTTTGAAAGATTGAGGATGTCACCTAGAGGGGGGGTGAATAGGTGCTTTAAGATAATTACGGTTTAGGCTTGAACAAATGCGGAATAAACCTATCGGTTAATTTGTCAAGCACAAAACCTACAACAACTGGGCTCACCTATGTGCACCAAAAACTTATGCTGGCAAGATAAACAACTATGTGATAGCAAGATATATAACATGAAAGACTATGGATATCACAAAGTAAAGTGCATAAGTAAAGGGCTCGGGTAAGAGATAACCGAGGCACGCAGAGACGACGATGTATCCCGAAGTTCACACCCTTGCGGATGCAAATATCTCTTTGGAGCGGTGTGGAGGCACAATGCTCCTCAAGTAGCCACTAGGGTCACCATAATCTCCTCACGCCCTCGCACAATGCAAGATGTCGTGATTCCACTAAGGGATCCTTGAGGGCAGTCACCGAACCCATACAAATGGCAACCCTTGGGGTAGTCACCAAACCTGTACACTTTGGCAACCCTTGGGGCGGTCAACGGTACCTGTCAAATTGCTCGGGGCGATCTGCACAACCTAATTGGACACCCCGACGCTTGCCCAGAGCATTACACCACAATGATTGAGGTTCTAACACCACCAACTGTCTAGGGCGCCCAAGCACCCAAGAGGAACAAGCTCTAGGGTACCAAGCACCCAAGGGTAATAAGCTTCTCAACTTGTAACTTCCACGCATCACTGTGGAGAACTCAAAGCGATGCAACTAATGCAATGGCAAGGGCACACAGAGTGCCCAAGTCCCTCACTCTCAAATCCCACCAAAGCAACGAAAGCTATGGAGGAAAAAGAGAGGAAGAACAAGAAGGAGAACACCAAGAACTCCAAGATCTAGATCCAAGGGGTTCCCCTCACATAGAGGAGAAAGTGATTGGTGGAAATGTGGATCTAGATCTCCTCCCCCCCCCAAAACTAGCAAGAATCGATGGAGGGATTAAGAGATAGCAAGCTCGAAGAAGGTCAACAATGGGGGAAGAACACGAGCTAAAGTGATAAGGTTCATTGGGGAAGAAGTATTGGGGAACACAGTATTTCAAAATTTTCCTACGATCGCGCAACATCTATCTAGGAGATGCATAGCAACGAGCGGGGAGAGTGTGTCCACGTACCCTCATAGACCGAAACCAGAAGCATTCAGTAACGCGGTTGATGTAGTCCAACGTCTTCGTGATTCAACCGATCCAAGCACCGAACGTACGACACCTCCGTGTTCAGCACACGTTCAGCTCGATGACGTCCCTCGAGCTCTTGATCCAATTGAGTTCTAGGGAGAGTTTCGTCAGCACGACGATGTGTTCACATTGATGATGAAGTTACCGGCACAGGGCGTCGCCTAAACACTACAACAATATGACCGAGGCGTGTAACAGTGGAGGGGGGGCACCGCACACGGCTAAGAGAAGACTTGGTGTGTCTTTGGGGTTCCCCTCCCACATATATAAAGGAGGGGGGAAGAGGAGGCCGGCCCAAGGGGGGGCGCCATAGGGGGGGTCCTACTTGGACTCCCGGTCCAAGTAGGATTCGCCCCCCCCTTCCTGTTCCAACTAGGAGAAGGAGGGAAGGGGGAAGAGGAGAGAAGGAAGGAGGGGGCGCCACCCCACCCCTTGTCCAATTCGGATTGGCAAGGGAGGGGGCGCCACCTCCTGGCCGGCCCTCTCTCTTCTCCACTAAGGTCCATGGTGGCCCATTATCCTCCCGGGGGGAGGGGGTTTCGGTAACCCCGGTACTCCAAAACTTATCCAAAACGACCCGAACCATTCCGGTGTCCGAATGTAACCTTCCATGAATATTTACCTCTCGACCATTTCAAGACTCCTCGTCATGTCTGTGATCTCATCCGGGACTCCGAACAAACTTCGGTCATAAAATCACATAACTCATAATACAAATCATCATCGAACGTTAAGCGTGCAGACCATACGGGTTCGAGAACTATGTAGACATGACCGAGACATATCTCCGGTCAATAACCAATAACGGAACCTAGATGCTCATATGGCTCCTACATATTCTAGGAAGATCTTTATCGGTCAAACCGCATAACAACATACGTTGTTCCTTTTGTCATCGGTATGTTACTTGCCCGAGATTCGATCGTTGGTATCGTTATACCTAGTTCAATATCATCACCAGCAAGTCTCTTTACTCGTTCTGTAATGCATCATCCCGTAACTAACTCATTAGTCACATTGCTTGCAAAGCTTATAGTGATGTGCATTACCGAGAGGGCCCAGAGATACCTCTCTGGTACATGGAGTGACAAATCCTAATCTCGATCTATGCCAACCCAACAAACACCATCAGAGACACCTGTAGAGCATCTTTATAATCACCCAGTTACGTTGTGATGTTTGATAGCACACAGGGTGTTCCTCTGGTATTCGGGAGTTGCATAATCTCATAGTAAGAGGAACATGTATAAGTCATGAAGAAAGCACTAGCAATAAAATGGATGGGTCTTGTGTTGGGGAACGTTGCAGAAAACAAAAAAATTTCTCTATGTTTCACCAAGATCTATCTATGGAGTCATCTAGCAACGAGAGGGCAGTGCATCTACATACCCTTGTAGATCGCGGGCAGAAGTGTTCAAGAGAACGGGGATGATGGAGTCGTACTCGCCGTGATCCAAATCACCGATGACCAAGTGCCGAATGGACGGCACCTCCGCGTTCAACACACGTACGGAGCGGATCACGTCTCCTCCTTCTTGATCCAGCAAGGGGGAAGGAGAGTTTGATGGAGATCCAGCAGCACGACGATGCGGTGGTGGATGCAGCAGTGATCGCAGCAGGGCTTCGTCGAGCTTCTGCGAGAGGGAGAGGTGTAACAGGGGAGAGGGAAGCGCCAAGGCTTCAGGTGTGGCTGCCCTCCCTCTCCCCCCTTTATATAGGCCCCTAGGGGGTGCGCCGACCCTAGGAGATGGGATCTCCTAGGGGGGGCGGCGGCCAAGGGGGTGGAGTGCCCCCCAAGGCAAGTGGAGGCGCCCCCTCCCCTAGGGCTCCCAACCCTTGGCGCATGGGGGGCCCAAGGGGGGAGCGCTCCAGCCCACTATGGGCTGGTTCCCTCCGCACTTCAGCCCATGAGGCCCTTCGGAATGGGTGGCCCCACCCGGTGAACCCCCGGGACCCTTCCGGTGGTCCCGGTACAATACCGCTGACCCCCGAAACTCTCCCGATGGCCGAAACTGCACTTCCTATATATAATTCTTCACCTCCGGACCATTCCGGAACTCCTCATGACGTCCGGGATCTCATCCGGGACTCCGAACAACTTTCGGGTTACTGCATATTCATATCTCTACAACCCTAGCATCATCGAACCTTAAGTGTGTAGACCCTACGGGTTCGGGAGACATGTAGACATGACCGAGATGACTCTCCGGTCAATAACCAACAGCAGGATCTGGATACCCATGTTGGCTCCCACATGCTCCTTGATGATCTCATCGGATGAACCACGATATCGAGGATTCAAGCAATCCCGTATACAATTCCCTTTGTCAATCGGTACGTTACTTGCCCGAGATTCGATCGTCGGTATCCCAATACCTCGTTCAATCTCGTTACCGGCAAGTCACTTTACTCGTACCGTAATGCATGATCCCGTGACCAGACACTTGGTCACTTTGAGCTCATTATGATGATGCATTACCGAGTGGGCCCAGAGATACCTCTCCGTCATATGGAGTGACAAATCCCAGTCTTGATCCGTGTCAACCCAACAGATACTTTCGGAGATACCCGTAGTATACCTTTATAGTCACCCAGTTACGTTGTGATGTTTGGTACACCCAAAGCACTCCTATGGTATCCGGGAGTTACACGATCTCATGGTCTAAGGAAAAGATACTTGACATTGGAAAAACTCTAGCAAACGAACTATACGATCTTGTGTTATGTTTAGGATTGGGTCTTGTCCACCACATCATTCTCCTAATGATGTGATCTCATTATCAATGACATCGAATGTCCATAGTCAGGAAACCATGACTATTTGTTGATCAACGAGCTAGTCAACTAGAGGCTTACTAGGGACATGTTGGTGTCTATGTATTCACACATGTATTACGATTTCCGGATAACACAATTATAGCATGAATAAAAGACAATTATCATGAACAAGGAAATATAATAATAATCCTTTTATTATTGCCTCTAGGGCATATTTCCAACAGTCTCCCACTTGCACTAGAGTCAATAATCTAGTTACATTGTGATGAATCGAACACCCATAGAATTCTGGTGTTGATCATGTTTTGCCCTAGGGAGAGGTTTAGTCAACGGATCTGCGACATTCAGATCCATATGTACTTTACAAATATCTATGTCTCCATCTTGAACATTTTCACGAATGGAGTTGAAGCGACACTTGATGTGCCTGGTCTTCTTGTGAAACCTGGGCTCCTTGGCAAGTGCAATAGCTCCAGTGTTGTCACAGAAGAGTTTGATCGGCCCCGACGCATTGGGTATGACTCCTAGGTCGGTGATGAACTCCTTCACCCAAATTGCTTCATGCGCTGCCTCCATGGCTGCCATGTACTCTGCTTCACATGTAGATCCCGCCACGATGCTCTGCTTGCAGCTGCACCAGCTTACTGCTCCACCATTCAACATATACATGTATCCGTTTTGTGACTTAGAGTCATCCAGATCTGTGTCGAAGCTAGCGTCGACGTAACCCTTTACGACGAGCTCTTCGTCACCTCCATAAACGAGAAACATGTCCTTAGTCCTTTTCAGGTACTTCAGGATATTCTTGACCGCTGTCCAGTGTTCCTTGCCGGGATTACTTTGGTACCAACCTACCAAACTTACGGCAAGGTTTACATCAGGTCTGGTACACAGCATGGCATACATAATAGACCCTATGGCTGAGGCATAGGGGATGACACTCATCTCTTCTATATCTTCTACCGTGGTCGGACATTGAGCTGAGCTCAATTTCACACCTTGCAACACAGGCAAGAACCCCTTCTTAGACTGATCCATATTGAACTTCTTCAATATCTTATCAAGGTATGTGCTTTGTGAAAGACCTATGAGGCGTCTTGATCTATCTCTATAGATCTTGATGCCTAATATATAAGCAGCTTCTCCAAGGTCCTTCATTGAAAAACTCTTATTCAAGTAGGCCTTAATGCTGTCCAAAAGTTCTATATCATTTCCCATCAAAAGTATGTCATCTACATATAATATGAGAAATGCTACAGAGCTCCCACTCACTTTCTTGTAAACGCAGGCTTCTCCATAAGTCTGCATAAACCCAAACGCTTTGATCATCTCATCAAAGCGAATGTTCCAACTCCGAGATGCTTGCACCAGCCCATAAATCGAGCGTTGGAGCTTGCACACCTTGTCAGCATTCTTAGGATCGACAAAACCTTCCGGCTGCATCATATACAATTCTTCCTTAAGGAAACCATTAAGGAATGCCGTTTTGACGTCCATTTGCCATATCTCATAATCATAGAATGCGGCAATTGCTAACATGATTCGGACGGACTTCAGCTTCGCTACGGGTGAGAAAGTCTCATCGTAGTCAACCCCTTGAACTTGTCGATAACCCTTAGCGACAAGCCGAGCTTTATAGATGGTCACATTACCATCCGCGTCTGTCTTCTTCTTAAAGATCCATTTATTTTCTATGGCTCGCCGCTCAACGGGCAAGTCAGTCAAAGTCCATACTTCGTTTTCATACATGGATCCTATCTCGGATTTCATGGCTTCCAGCCATTTGTCGGAATCCGGGCCCGCCATCGCTTCTTCATAGTTCGAAGGTTCACCGTTGTCTAACAACATGATTTCCAAGACAGGGTTGCCGTACCACTCTGGTGCGGAACGTGTCCTTGTGGACCTACGAAGTTCAGTAGCAACTTGATCTGAAGTTTCATGATCATCATCATTAACTTCCTCTCTAGTCGGTGCAGGCACCTCAGGAACATTTTCTTGAGTTGCGCCACTTTCCGGTTCAAGAGGTAATACTTCATCAAGTTCTACTTTCCTCCCACTTACTTCTTTCGAGAGAAACTCTTTCTCTAGAAAGGATCCATTCTTGGCAACAAAGATCTTGCCTTCGGATCTGAGGTAGAAGGTATACCCAATAGTTTCTTTAGGGTATCCTATGAAGACGCATTTTTCCGACTTGGGTTCGAGCTTTTCAGGTTGAAGTTTCTTGACATAAGCATCGCATCCCCAAACTTTTAGAAACGACAGCTTAGGTTTCTTCCCAAACCATAATTCATACGGTGTCGTCTCAACGGATTTCGACGGAGCCCTATTTAAAGTGAATGCGGCAGTCTCTAAAGCATAGCCCCAAAATGATAGCGGTAAATCGGTAAGAGACATCATAGATCGCACCATATCTAATAGAGTGCGATTACGACGTTCGGACACACCATTACGCTGAGGTGTTCCAGGCGGCGTGAGTTGTGAAACTATTCCACATTTTCTTAAGTGTGTGCCAAATTCGTGACTCAAGTATTCTCCCCCACGATCTGATCGCAAGAACTTGATTTTCCTGTCACGTTGATTCTCAACCTCACTCTGAAATTCCTTGAACTTTTCAAAGGTCTCAGACTTGTGTTTCATTAAATAGACATACCCATATCTACTCAAGTCATCAGTGAGGGTGAGAACATAACGATAGCCACCGCGAGCCTCAACACTCATTGGACCGCACACATCAGTATGTATGATTTCCAATAAGTTGGTTGCTCGCTCCATTGTTCCTGAGAACGGAGTCTTGGTCATTTTACCCATGAGGCATGGTTCGCACGTGTCAAATGATTCGTAATCAAGAGACTCTAAAAGTCCATCTGCATGGAGCTTCTTCATGCGTTTGACACCTATGTGACCAAGGCGGCAGTGCCACAAGTATGTGGGACTATCATTATCAACCTTACATCTTTTGGTATTCACACTATGAATATGTGTAGCATTACGCTCGAGATTCATTAAGAATAAACCATTCACCATCGGAGCATGACCATAAAACATATCTCTCATATAAATAGAACAACCATTATTCTCGGATTTAAATGAGTAGCCATCTCGAATTAAACGAGATCCTGATACAATGTTCATGCTCAAAGCTGGCACTAAATAACAATTATTGAGGTTTAAAACTAATCCCGTAGGTAAATGTAGAGGTAGCGTGCCGACGGCGATCACATCGACCTTGGAACCATTCCCGACGCGCATCGTCACCTCGTCCTTCGCCAGTCTCCGCTTATTCCGCAGCTCCTGCTTTGAGTTACAAATGTGAGCAACTGCACCGGTATCAAATACCCAGGAGCTACTACGAGTACTGGTAAGGTACACATCAATTACATGTATATCACATATACCTTTCGTGATGCCGGCCTTCTTGTCCGCTAAGTATTTGGGGCAGTTCCGCTTCCAGTGACCACTTCCCTTGCAATAAAAGCACTCAGTCTCGGGCTTGGGTCCATTCTTTGGCTTCTTCCCGGCAGCTTGCTTACCGGGCGCGGCAACTCCCTTGCCGTCCTTCTTGAAGTTCTTCTTACCCTTGCCTTTCTTGAACTTAGTGGTTTTATTCACCATCAACACTTGATGTTCCTTTTTGACTTCTACCTCTGCTGATTTCAGCATTGCAAATACTTCAGGAATGGTCTTTTCCATCCCCTGCATATTGAAGTTCATCACAAAGCTCTTGTAGCTCGGTGGAAGCGACTGAAGGATTCTGTCAATGACCGCGTCATCCGGGAGATTAACTCCCAGCTGAGTCAAGCGGTTATGTAACCCAGACATAGTGAGTATGTGCTCACTGACAGAACTGTTTTCCTCCATCTTACAGCTGAAGAACTTGTCGGAGACTTCATATCTCTCGACCCGGGCATGAGCTTGAAAAACCATTTTCAGCTCTTCGAACATCTCATATGCTCCGTGTCTCTCAAAACGCTTTTGGAGCCCCGGTTCTAAGCTGTAAAGCATGCCGCACTGAACGAGGGAGTAATCATCAGCACGTGTCTGCCAAGCGTTCATAACGTCTTGTTCTGCAGGGAGAGCAGGTGCTTCACCTAGCGGTGCTTGTAGGACATAATCTTTCTTGGCAGCTATGAGGATGATCCTCAGGTTCCGGACCCAGTCCGTATAGTTGCTGCCATCGTCTTTCAGCTTGGTTTTCTCTAGGAACGCGTTGAAGTTGAGGACAACGTTGGCCATTTGATCTACAATACATGTTGTAAAGATTTTAGACTAAGTTCATGATAATTAAGTTCATCTAATCAAATTATTCAATGAACTCCCACTCAGATAGACATCCCTCCAGTCATCTAAGTATAACATGATCCGAGTTAACTAGGCCGTGTCCGATCATCACGTGAGACGGACTAGTCAACATCGGTGAACATCTTCATGTTGATCGTATCTTCTATACGACTCATGCTCGACCTTTCGGTCTTCTGTGTTCCGAGGCCATGTCTGTACATGCTAGGCTCGTCAAGTCAACCTAAGTGTTTGCATGTGTAAATCTGTCTTACACCCGTTGTATGTGAACGTTGGAATCTATCACACCCGATCATCACGTGGTGCTTCGAAACAACGAACTGTCGCAACGGTGCACAGTTAGGGGGAACACTTTCTTGAAATTATTATGAGGGATCATCTTATTTACTACCGTCGTTCTAAGTAAACAAGATGCAAAAACATGATAAACATCACATGCAATCAAATAATAGTGACATGATATGGCCAGTATCATATAGCTTCCTTTGATCTCCATCTTGGGGCTCCATGATCATCTTGTCACCGGCATGACACCATGATCTCCATCATCATGATCTCCATCATCGTGTCTCCATGAAGTTGCTCGCCAACTATTACTTCTACTACTATGGCTAACACGTTTAGCAATAAAGTAAAGTAATTTACATGGCGTTTCTCAATGACACGCAGGTCATACAAAAATAAAGACAACTCTTATGGCTCCTGCCGGTTGTCATACTCATCGACATGCAAGTCGTGATTCCTATTACAAGAACATGATCTCATACATCACATATATCATTCATCATTCATCACAACTTTGGCCATATCACATCATAAAACACTTGCTGCAAAAACAAGTTAGACATCCTCTAATTGTTGTTGCAAGTTTTTATGTGGCTGCAATAGGGTTCTAGCAAGAACATTTTCTTACCTACGCCAAAACCACAACGTGAATTGCCAATTTCTATTTACCCTTCATAAGGACCATGTTCATCAAATCCGATCCGACTAAAGTGGGAGAGACAGACACCCGCCAGCCACCTTATGCAACTAGTGCATGTCAGTCGGTGGAACCGGTCTCACGTAAGCGTACGTGTAAGGTTGGTCCGGGCCGCTTCATCCCATGATGCCACCGAATCAAGATAAGACTAGTAACGGCAAGCAAATTGGCAATATCGACACCCACAACTACTTTGTGTTCTACTCGTGCATAGTAACTACACATAGACCTAGCTCTGATACCACTATTGGGGAACATTGCAGAAAACAAAAAAAATTCTCTACGTTTCACCAAGATCTATCTATGGAGTCATCTAGCAACGAGAGGGGAGTGCATCTACATACCCTTGTAGATCGCGAGCGGAAGCGTTCAAGAGAACGGGGATGATGGAGTCGTACTCGCCGTGATCCAAATCACCGATGACCAAGTGCCGAACGGACGACACCTCCGTGTTCAACACACGTACGAAAAAGTGGATGACGTCTCCTCCTTCTTGATCCAGCAAGGGGGAAGGAGAGGTTGACGGAGATCCAGCAGCACGACGGCGCGGTGGTGGATGCAGCAGTGATCGCAGCAGGGCTTCGCCGAGCTTCTGCGAGAGGGAGAGGTGTAACAGGGGAGAGGGAGGCGCCAAGGCTTCAGGTGTGGCTGCCCTCCCTCTCCCCCCCTTTATATAGGCCCCCTAGGGGGTGCGCCAGCCCTAGGAGATGGGATCTCCTAGGGGGGCGGCAGCCAAGGGGGTGGAGTGCCCCCCAAGGCAAGTGGAGGCGCCCCCTCCCCTAGGGTTCCCAACCCTAGGCGCATGGGGGGGTCCAAGGGGGGGGGGCACCAGCCTGCTATGGGCTGGTTCCCTCCCCACTTCAGCCCATGAGGCCCTCCAGAATGGGTGGCCCCACCCGGTGGACCCCCGGGACCCTTCCGGTGGTCCCGGTACAATACCGCTGACCCCCGAAACTCTCCCGATGGCCGAAACTGCACTTCCTATATATAATTCTTCACCTCCGGACCATTCCGGAACTCCTCGTGACGTCCGGGATCTCATCCGGGACTCCGAACAACTTTCGGGTTACTGCATACTCATATCTCTACAACCCTAGCGTCACCGAACCTTAAGTGTGTAGACCCTACGGGTTCGGGAGACATGTAGACATGACCGAGACGACTCTCCGGTCAATAACCAACAGCGGGATCTGGATACCCATGTTGGCTCCCACATGCTCCTCGATGATCTCATCGGATGAACCACGATGTCGAGGATTCAAGCAACCCCGTATACAATTCCCTTTGTCAATCGGTATGTTACTTGCCCGAGATTCGATCGTCGGTATCCCAATACCTCGTTCAATCTCGTTACCGGCAAGTCACTTTACTCGTACCGTAATGCATGATCCCGTGACCAGACACTTGGTCACTTTGAGCTCATTACGATGATGCATTACCGAGTGGGCCCAGAGATACCTCTCCGTCATATGGAGTGACAAATCCCAGTCTTGATCCGTGTCAACCCAACAGATACTTTCGTAGATACCCGTAGTATACCTTTATAGTCACCCAGTTACGTTGTGATGTTTGGTACACCCAAAGCACTCCTATGGTATCCGGGAGTTACACGATCTCATGGTCTATGGAAAAAATACTTGACATTGGAAAAACTCTAGCAAATGAACTATACGATCTTATGCTATGTTTAGGATTGGGTCTTGTCCATCACATCATTCTCCTAATGATGTGATCTTGTTATCAATGACATCCAATGTCCATAGTCAGGAAACCATGACTATCTGTTGATCAACAAGCTAGTCAACTAGAGGCTTACTAGGGACATGTTGGTGTCTATGGATTCACACATGTATTACGATTTCCGGATAACACAATTATAGCATGAATAAAAGACAATTATCATGAACAAGGAAATATAATAATAATCCTTTTATTATTGCCTCTAGGGCATATTTCCAACATCTTGTCCATCACATCATTCTCTAATGATGTGATCCCGTTCATCACATGACAACACATGTCTATGGTCAGGAAACTTAACCATCTTTGATTATGAGCTAGTCAAGTAGAGGCATACTAGGGACACTCTGTTTGTCTATGTATTCACACATGTACCAAGTTTCCGGTTAATACAATTCTAGCATGAATAATAAACATTTACCATGATATAAGGAAATATAAATAACAACTTTATCATTGCCTCTAGGGAATATTTCCATCGGTATCCCACTTGCACTAGAGTTAATAATCTAGATTACATAGTAATGATTCTAACACCATGGAGTCTTGGTGTTGATCATGTTTTGCTCGTGAGAGAGGCTTAGTCAACGGGTCTGCTACATTCAGATCCGTATGTGTCTTACAAATCTCTATGTCTCCTTTCCTTGACTTGATCGTGGATGGAATTGAAGTGTCTCTTGATGTGCTTGGTTCTCTTGTGAAATCTGGATTCCTTTGCCAAGGCAATTGCACCAGTATTGTCACAAAAGATTTTCATTGGACCCGATGCACTAGGTATTACACCTAGACCGGATATGAACTCCTTCATCCAGACTCCTTCATTTGATGCTTCCGAAGCAGCTATGTACTCCGCTTCACACGTAGATCTTGGCACGACACTCTGCTTGGAACTGCACCAACTATCAGCTCCACCATTCAATATAAATATGTATCCGGTTTGTGACTTAGAGTCATCCGGATCAGTGTCGAAGCTTGCATCGATGTAACCATTTACGACGAGCTCTTTGTCACCTCCATAAACGAGAAACATATCCTTAGTCCTTTTCAGGTATTTCAGGATGTTCTTGACCGCTGTCCAGTGATCCACTCCAGGATTACTTTGGTACCTCCCTGCTAAACTAATAGCAAGGCACACATCAGGTCTAGTACACAACATTGAATACATGATAGAACCTATGGCTGAGGCATAGGGAATGACTTTCATTTTCTCTCTATCTTCTGCAGTGGTCAGGCATTGAGTGTGACTCAACTTCACACCTTGTAACACATGCAAGAACCCTTTCTTTGACTGATCCATTTTGAACTTCTTCAAAACTTTATCAAGGTATGTGCTTTGTGAAAGTCCAGTTAAGCATCTTGATCTATCTCTATAGATCTTGATGCCCAATATGTAAGCAGCTTCACCGAGGTCTTTCATTGAAAAATTCTTATTCAAGTATCCTTTTATGCTATCCAGAAATTCTGTATTATTTCCAATCAACAATATGTCATCCACATATAATATCGGAAATGCTACATAGCTCCCACTCACTTTCTTGTAAATGCAGGCTTCTCCAAAAGTTTGTATAAAACCATATGCTTTGATCACACTATCAAAGCATATATTCCAACTCCGAGGGGCTTGCACCAGTCCATAAATGGATCGCTGGAGCTTGCACACTTTGTTAGCACCTTTTGGATCGAGAACACCTTCTTGTTGCATCATATACAACTCTTCTTTAAGATATCCATTAAGGAATGTAGTTTTGACATCCATTTGCCAAATTTTATAATCATAAAATGCGGCAATTGCTAACATGATTCGGACGGACTTAAGCATTGCTACGGGTGAGAAGGTCTCATCATAGTCAACTCCTTGTACTTGTCGAAAACCTTTCGAAACAAGTCATGCTTTGTAGACAGTAACATTACCGTCAGCATTAGCCTTCTTCTTGAAGATCCATTTATTCTCTATGGCTTGTCGATATTGGGCAAGTCAACCAAAGTCCACACTTTGTTCTCATACATGGATCCCATCTCAGGTTTCATGGCCTCAAGCCTTTTCACGGAATCTGGGATCATCATCGCTTCCACATAGTTCGTAGGTTCGTCATGGTCATGTAACATGACCTCCAGAACAGGATTACCGTACCACTCTGGTGCGGATCTTACTCTGGTTGACCTACAAGGTTTGGTAGTAACTTGATCAGAAGTTTCATGATCATTATCATTAGCTTCCTCACTGATTAGTGTAGGAATCACTGGAACTGATTTGTGTGATGAACTACTTTCCAATAAGGGAGCAGGTACAATTACCTCATCAAGTTCTCCTTTCCGTCCACTCACTTCTTTCGAAAGAAACTCCTTCTCTAGAAAAGATCCATTTTTAGCAACGAGTATCTTGCATTTGGATCTGTGATAGAAGGTGTACCCAACTGTCTCCTTTGGGTATCATATGAAGACACATTTCTCCGATTTGGGTTCGAGCTTATCAGGTTGAAGCTTTTTCACATAAGCATCACAGCCCCAAACTTTAAGAAACGATAACTTGGGTTTCTTGCCAAACCACAGTTCATACGGTGTCGTCTCAATCGGATTTAGATGGTGCCCTATTTAACGTGAATGCAGCCATCTCTAAAGCATAACCCTAAAACGATAGTGGTAAATCGGTAAGAAACATCATAGATCGCACCATATCTAATAAAGTGTGGTTACGACATTCGGACACACCAATACGCTGTGGTGTTCCACGTGGCGTGAGTTGTGAAACTATTCCACATTGTTTCAAATGAAGACCAAACTCATAACTCAAATATTCGCCTCAACGATCAGATCGTAGAAACTTTATTTTCTTGTTACGATGATTTTCAACTTCACTCTGAAATTCTTTGAACTTTTCAAATGTTTCAGACTTATGTTTCATCAAGTAGATATACCCATATCCGCTCAAATCATCTGTGAAGGTCAGAAAATAACGATACCCGTCCTGAGCCTCAACACTCATTGGACCGCATACATCAGTATGTATTATTTCCAATAAGTCAGTTGCTCACTCCATTGTTACGCAGAAAGGACTCTTAGTCATCTTGCCCATGAGGCATGGTTCGCAAGCATCAAGTGATTCCAAAAGTTCATCAGCATGGAGTTTCTTCATGTGCTTTACACCAATATGACCTAAATGGTAGTGCCACAAATAAGTTGCACTGTCATTATTAAACTTATATCTTTTGGCTTCAATATTATGAATATGTGTATCACTACTATCGAGATTCAAAAAATAGACCACTCATCAAGGGTGCATGACCATAAAAGATATTACTCATATAAATAGAACAACCATTATTCTCTGATTTAAATGAATAATCGTCTTGCATCAAACAAGATCCAGATATAATGTTTATGCTTAACGCTGGCACCAAATAACAATTATTCAGGTCTAAAACTAATCCCGAAGGTAGATGTAAAGGTAGCGTGCCGACGGCGATCACATCAACTTTGGAACCATTTCCTATGCGCATCGTCACCTCATCCTTGGCCAATCTTCGTTTAATCCATAGCCCCTGTTTCGAGATGCAAATATGAGCAACCGAACCAGTATCAAATACCTAGTCACTACTACGAGCATTAGTAAGGTACACATCAATAACATGTATATCAAATATACCTTTCACTTTGCCATCCTTCTTATCCGCCAAATACTTGGGGCAGTTCCGCTTGTAGTGATCAGTCCCTTTGTAGTAGAAGCACTCAGTCTCAGGCTTAGGTCCAGACTTGGGCTTCTTCACTTGAGCATCAACTTGCTTGCCTGTTCTTCTTGAAGTTCCCCTTCTTTCCTCTGCCCTTTTTCTTGAAACTGGTGGTCTTGTTAACCATCAACACTTGATGCTCCTTTTTGATTTCTACGTCTGCAGCATTTAGCATTGCAAAAAGATCGAGAATCGTATTATCCATCCCTTGCATCTTATAGTTCATCACAAAGCTTTTGTAGCTTGCTGGAGTGACTGAAGAACTCTATCAATGACACTATCATCAGGAAGATTAACTCCCAGTTGAGTCAAGTGGTTGTGGTACCCAGACATTCTGAGTATATGATCACTGACAGAACTATTCTCCTCCATCTTGCAGCTATAGAACTTATTGGAGACATCATATCTCTCAATGCGGGCATATGCTTGAAATATTAACTTCAACTCCTGGAAAATCTCATATGCTCCATGACGTTCAAAATGTCGTTGAAGTCCCGATTCTAAGCCGTACAACATGGCACACTGAACTATCGAGTAGTCATCAGCTTTGCTCTGCCAGACGCTCATAACATCTGGAGTTGCTCCTGGAGCAGGTTTTGCACCTAGCGGTGCTTCCAGGACGTAATTCTTCTGTGCATCAATGAGGATAATCCTCAAGTTACGGACCCAGTCTGTGTAGTTGCTACCATCATCTTTCAACTTAGCTTTCTCTAGGAACGCATTGAAATTCAAGGGAACGGTAGCAGGAGCCATTGATCTACAACAACATATACATGCAAAATACTATCAGGTACTAAGTTCATGATAAATTAAAGTTCAATTAATCATATTACTTAAGAACTCCCACTTAGATAGACATCCCTCTAGTCATCTAAATGATCACGTGATCCATATAAACTAAATCATGTCCGATCATCACGTGAGATGGAGTAGTTTTCAATGGTGAAAATCACTATGTTTTTTTGAGATAGCTTACCAGGCTTACTGCCTGGTGAACATCACTATGTTGGTCATATCTACTATATGATTCACGTTTGACCTTTAGGTCTAAGTGTTCTGAGGCCATATCTGCATAGGCTAGGCTCGTCAAGTTTAACCCGAGTATTCTGCATGTGCAAAACTGGCTTGCACCCGTTGTATGTGAACATAGAGCTTATCACACCTGATCATCACGTGGTGTCTCGGCAGGACGAACTGTAGCAATGGTGCATACTCAGGGAGAACACTTGTACCTTGAAATTTACTGAGGGATCATCTTATAATGCTACCGACGTACTAAGCAAAATAAGATGCATAAAGGATAAACATCACATGCAATCAAAATAAGTGATATGATATGGCCATCATCATCTTGTGCCTTTGATCTCCATCTCCAAAGCACTGTCATGATCACCATCGTCACCGGCTTGACACCTTGATCTCCATCGTAGCACCGTTGTTGTCTCGCCAACTATTGCTTCTACGAGTATGCTACCACTTAGTGATAAAGTAAAGCAATTACATGGCGATTGCATTTCATACAATAAAGCGACAACCATAAGGCTCCTGCCATTTGCCGATAACTTTTACAAAATATGATCATCTCATACAACAATTTATATCTCATCACGTCTTGACCATATCACATCACAACATGCCCTGCAAAAACAAGTTAGACGTCCTCTACTTTGTTGTTGCAAGTTTTACGTGGCTGCTACAGGTTTCTAGCAAGAACCGTTCTTACCTACGCATTAAAACCACAACATTTTTTGGTCAAGTGTGTTGTTTTAACCTTCAACAAGGACCGGGCGTGGAGAAACAAACACCCGCTGATGGCAGCTGGAACTACGTCGGTATTTCCCCGAAGAGGGAGGGATGATGTAGCACAGCGACAGTAGAGTATTTCCCTCAGTTATGAAACCAAGGTATCGAACCAGTAGGAGAACCAAGAGACACAACGTAAGCAGCACCTGCACACAAATAACAACACCTCGCAACCCGACGTGTTAAAGGGGTTGTCAATCCCTTTCAGGTAACGGCAGCAGAAATTAGCAAGTTGATGGGAGAAAGGTTGTAATAGAGTGGATAAATGGATCACAAATAAAATAAAGTGCAGCAAAGTATTTTTGTATTTTTGGTTTAATAGATTTTAAAATAAAAGCAAGGAAAAAGTAGATCGCAATGGCAAATATATGAGAAATAAGACCCGGGGGCCGTAGGTTTCACTAGTGGCTTCTCTCGAGAAAAATAGCAAATGGTGGGTAAAGAAATTACTGTTGGGCAATTGATAGAACTTCAAATAATTATGATGATATCTAGGCAATGATCATTACATAGGCATCATGTCCAAGATTAGTAGACCGACTCCTACCTGCATCTACTACTATTACTCCACACATCGACCGCTATCCAGCATGCATCTAGTGTATTAAGTTCATGGAAAAACGGAGTAATGCAATCAGAATGATGACATGATGTAGAAAAGATTTGTTTATCTATATGGCGGTAGATATAGATCTCGTCTTTTTATCCTTAGTATTAACGATACATACGTGTCGGTTCCCTTTCTGTCACTGGGATCAAGCACCGTAAGATCAAACCAACCACCGGGCACCTCTTCCCATTGCAAAATAAATAGATCGAGTTGGCCAGACAAACCCCAAATATCAGAGAAGAAATATGAGGCTACAAGAGATCACGCATAAAAGAGATCAAAGAAACTCAAATACTTCCATGGATATAAAAACATAGATCTGATCATAAACTTGAAGTTCATCGATCCCAACAAACACATCGCAAAAGAGTTACATCATATGGAT
The DNA here is from genome assembly GCF_018294505.1 of Triticum aestivum. Lineage (NCBI taxonomy): Eukaryota > Viridiplantae > Streptophyta > Magnoliopsida > Poales > Poaceae > Triticum > Triticum aestivum. Next base: position 527,145,952 of record NC_057812.1, read on the forward strand.
CTCCAAGAGACCATTGTATTGAGAATCAAGAGAGAGAGATGAAGCCATCTAGCTACTAACTGCGGACCCAAAGGTCTACAAAGAACTACTCACGCATCATCGGAGAGGCACGAATGGAAGTGGTGAACCCCTCCATGATGGTGTCTAGATTGGATCTGGTGTTTCTGGACTCTGTGGCGGCTGTATGAATATTTCGTCAACTCCCCTAGGGTTTTGGGAATATTTGCGTATTTATAGAGCAAAGAGGCGGTCCGGGGGGCACCCGAGGTGGGCACGACCCACCGAGGTACACCAGGGCCTCCTGGCGCGCCCTGGTGGGTTGTGCCCCCTCGGGGCACCCCCCGGGTGCAACCAAGGCCCATCTGCTTAATTTTGTCCCATATACAATCATCGTAAAGTTTCGTGCCATTTGGACTCCGTTTGATATTGATTTCCTGCGATGTAAAAAACATGGAAAAACAAGATCTGGCACTGGGCACTATGTCAATAGGTTAGTACCAAAAAAGGATATAAAATGATTATAAAACATCCAAGATTGATAATAAAACAACATGGAACAATCAAAAATTATAGATATGTTGGAGACGTATCAGCATCCCCAAGCTTAACTCCTAGTCGTCCTCGAGTAGGTAAGTGATAAAAACAGAATTTTTGATGTGGAGTGCTGTTCATCAAGTCATATCATATTCTTTTCTTTATAGCATGGACATTTGGACTTTTATGTGATTCAAAGCAATAGTCTAGTTTTGACATAATAATTTAGATACTCAAGCATATCAACAAGCAACCATGTCTTTCAAAATATCAACGCTAAAATAAGTTATCCCTAGCCCATCATGCTCAAACATTGATCCATTCATGAAACATACTCGAATATTAACTACACCCAATACTTGAGCACGATCATATTGCCTCCTAGTTGGCGCCTTTTATAAGAGAAGATGGAGACTCAAATTTCAAAATAAAAATTGCATAATGTAAAAGAAAGTCCCTTTGCAGAGGAAAGTAGGGATTTGTAGAGGTGCCAGAGCTCAAAGCGAAAAATTTGAGATAAAAACATTTTGGGAGGTGTATCCATCCCACCAACGAAAATGACTTAAGAGTTCCGAACACTTTCCATGCTAGATATGCCATAGGCGGTTCCCAAACAGAAAATAAAGTTTATTCTTTTTTCCATCATAACTTTCACTTTCCATGGCTAGCCATATCCACGGGTGCCCTCCATACCAACACTTTCCAAGGAATTTATTATTTCACAACATAAAGTAAATTCATTTTTGTTTTTGCTTTTCAGGACTGGGCATCCCTAATACCTTTGCCTTACTCTCGTGCAATGACAAGTGAATAAACACTCATCTTGAGAATAACACATCTAGCATGGAAAATATTAGCCACCCGTTACCGTTCCGCTAGCGAAACAAACACACAAAAGAGAAGTTTATTTTGAAAATTAGAGATGGCACATGCAAATTTCCTTAGAACAGCAAAAGAATACCGCATATAGGTAGATATAGTGGACTCATGTGGAAAAACTGGTTTAAAGGATTTTGGATGCACAAGTAGAGGTCATACTTAGTGCAAAATGAAGGCTAAAAAAGATTGGGAAGCGACCAACCAAGAAACGAATAATCTCATAAGCAAGCATTAAGCATAATTAACACCGAATAATGCACCACAAGTAGGATATAGTTTTCATTGCATGATTATTGACTTTTGTACTTGCTTAGGGAATCACAAACCTTAACACCAATATTCCTACTAAAGCACAATTAGTCATCAAGATGACTCACATATCACATCATCATATCTCAAAACTATTACTAAGAATCAAGTTTATTTTGTCCAATGATCTTCATGACATTTTATTTACTTTATCCTTCTTGGATATCTATCACTTTGGGACTAATTTTCATGAGTTTCTTTTCGTAAGCTCAAACAAATATAAGTGCAGATCATGAGCATAACAAATTTTCTTTCTCTCAAAATAATTTAAGTGAAGCAAGAGAGAATTTCTTCAAAATTAACAAAGCACACCGTGCTCAAAAAGGTATAAGTGAAGCACTAGAGCAAGTCCTAGCTCATAAAGGATTTAAGTGAAGCATAGAGAGCAATTCTAACAAGTCATGACATAATTTTGGCTCTCTCAAATAGGTGTGTCCAGCAATGATTGATAACTTAAAACACAAAATAAAACAACAAAGACACATATCATACAAGATGCTCCAAGCAAAACACATATCATGTGACGAATAAAAATACAGTCTCGAGTAAAATACCGATAGTTGTTGGAAGAAAGCGGGGATGCCACTCGGGGGCATCCCCAAGCTTAGTTGGTTGCTCATTCTTGGATAATGGCTTGGGATTCCGGGGCATCCCCAAGCTTAGGCTCTTACATCCTTCCTTCATCCATCATAAGATAACCCAAAACTTGAAAACTTCAATCACACAGAACTCAACAAAGCCTTCGTGAGATCCATTAGTATAAGAATAATAAACCACTACTATAAGTGTTGTATCAAACCAATTCATATTTTGTTTTTGCATTATATCTACTGTATTCCAACTTTTCTATGGCAAAAACTCATCAAAGAAAACCATAGAGCTATCAAAATAAGCACACAACACAAAGAAAACAGAATCTGTCAAAACAGAACAGTCTGTAGCAATCTGACTATTTCGAATACTTCTGTAACTCCAAAAACTCTGAAAAATTAGGACGACTTGAGAAATTTGTATACTACTGCAAGTGGAATGGGTATTTTATCGCTCTCTAGTAAAAAACTAAAAATTAATTTTGTGAGCGCAAACTTTCTATTTTTTTCAGCAAGATCAAACAACTATTGCCCAAGAAGATCCTAACGGCTTTACTTGGCACAAACACTAATAAAACATAAAAAACACAATCATGGCAGTAGCATAATTGTGCTAACACACAAGAACAGAAATAAAAAGGCAAAGATAAATTTTATTCATTGTGTTGCCTCCCAACAAGCGCTATAGTTTTACGCCCTTAGCTAGACATAATATTTCAAGGATGCTCACACAACAGATAATAATCAAAACACAAAGAGAGCATCATGAAACATGTGTCAAACACATTTAAGTCTAACATACTTTCTATGCATAGGACTTTTATAGGAAAATAAATTATCAAGACAAGAAACATCTAGAATATGCAAAGGAGAGGAATAAAACATTGACAATCTCAACACAATGAGAGGAAATTTAATAACACGAAAATTTCTACAACCATATTTTCCTCTCTCATAATAATTATATGTAGGATCATAATCAAATTCAATAATATAACTATCATATAATATTTTTTTCTTTATGATCCACATGCATGCAAATTTGACACTCTTCCAACATAGTGGGATTATCATCAAATAAAGTCATGACCTCTCCAAACCCACTTTCATCAAAAATTTCATAAGATTGAACACTCTCCAAATATGTGGGATTATTTTTAGCTAAAGTTGACACTCCTCCAAAACCACTTCCAATACTATCGCAAACATATTCATCATGAGCCTTAAATAATTTTTCAAGATCATAAGAAACATTATCACCCCAATCATGATCATTGCAATAAGTAGCGGACATGACAAAACAAGCATCCCCAAGCTTGGGCTTTTGCACATTATTAGCACAATCGACATTACTAGAATTTATAGTAAAATTATTCCAATCATGCTTTTCATTCAAGGAGCCATCATGAATCACTTCATAAATTTCTTCATCACAATTTTCAGATTCACGATTCTCAAGCAAAACTTCATAAAGATGATCTAGTGCACTCAAATCACTAGTAATTGGTTCATCATGATTCGCTTTTAAAAAGATTAGCAAGTGGATGGCGATCCATATCAATAGATTTTTAGCAAGCGAATATGCAAGCATATCGAAGGCACATGGCAGCACAAGCAAACAAAATATCTGACGAGAAAAAGGCAAATGAAAAAGAGGGGCGAATAAAACGGAAAATTTTGTGAAGTGGGGGAGAGGAAAACAAGAGGCAAATGGCAAATAATTTAAATTGCGAGGAGATGAGATTTGTGATTAGGAACCTAGTTAAGTTGAAGATCTTCCCCTGCAATGGTGCCAAAAATTCTCCTTGATGGCAGCTGGAACTACGTCGGTATTTCCCCAAAGAGGAAGGGTTGATGTAGCACAACGACGGTAGAGTATTTTCCTCAGTTATGAAACCAAGGTATCGAACCAATAGGAGAACCAAGCAACACAACGTAAGCAGCACCTGCACACAAATAACAACACCTCGCAACCCGACGTGTTAAAAGGGTTGTCAATCCCTTTCGGGTAACGGCGCCAGAAATTGGCAAGTTGATGGGAGAAATGTTGTAATAGATTGGGTAAGTAGATAGCAAATAAAATAAAGTGCAGCAAAGTTTTTTTTATTTTTGGTTTAATAGATCTGAAAAGAAAAGCAAGGAAAAAGTAGATCGCAAAGGAAAATATATGAGAAATAAGACCCGGCGGGCCGTAGGTTTCACTAGTGGCGTCTCTCGAGAAAAATAGCAAATGGTGGGTAAACAAATTACTGTTGGAAAATTGATAGAACTTCAAATAATTATGATGATATCCAGGCAATGATCATTATATAGGCATCAAGTCCAAGATTACTAGACTGACTCCTACCTGCATCTACTACTATTACCCCACACATCGACCGCTATCCATCATGCATCTAGTGTATTAAGTTCATGGAAAACCAAAGTAATGCAATAAGAACGATGACATGAAGTAGACAAGATCCGTTTATCTATATGGCGATAGATATAGATCTCGTATTTTTATCCTTAGTAGCAACGATACATACGTGTTGGTTCCCTTTCTGTCACTGGGATCAAGCACCGTAAGATCGAACCCACCACCGGGCACCCCTTCCCATTGCAAGATAAATAGATCAAGTTGGCCAGACAAAACCCAAATATCGGAGAAGAAATATGAGGCTATAAGAGATCAGGCATAAAAGAGATCAAAGAAACTCAAATTCTTTCATGGATATAAAAACATAGATCTGATCATAAACTCGAAGTTCATCGATCCCAACAAACACACCGCAAAAGAGTTACATCATATGGGTCTCCAAGAGACCGTTGTATTGAGAATCAAGAGAGGGAGAGAGATGAAGCCATCTAGCTACTAACTACGGACCCGAAGGTCTACAAAGAACTACTCACACATCATCGGAGAGGCACCAATGGAAGTGGTGAACCCCTCCGTGATGGTGTCTAGATTGGATTTGGTGTTTCTGGACACTGTGGCGGATGGATGAATATTTCGAAGACTCCCCTAGGGTTTTGGGAATATTTGGGTATTTATAGAGCAAAGAGGCGGTCCGGGGGGCACCCGAGGTGGGCACAACCCACCGGGGTGCGCCAGGGCCTCCTGGCGCGCCCTGGTGGGTTGTGCCCCCCCTCGAGGCACCCTAGGTGCAACCAGGGAACATATACTTCCTTTTGGCCAATAAAAAAATCATTGTAAAGTTCCGTGCCATTTGGACTCTGTTTGATATTGATTTCCTGCGATGTAAAAAACATGGAAAAACAGGAATTGGCACTGGGCACTATGTCAATAGATTAGTACCAAAAAATGATATCAAATGACTATAAAATGATTATAAAACATCCAAGATTGATAATAAAATAGCATGGAACAATCAAAAATTATAGATACGTAGGAGACGTATCACCCGCCAGCCACTTGTGTGCAAAGCACGTCAGTAGAACCAGTCTCATGAATGCGGTCATGTAATGTAGCGACCCGACCTCAGACGGTTAAGTCTCTGTGCTTCAGTGTCATCCCTGGATCGGTAATGCTGACACACAGAGTACTCGAAGGATTTATAACAGAGTAGCAATCACACACTTATTACATCGAATATCTCAAAAGAGAACTTATTACAATGAATATGGCTTAAGGCAATCTAATACGATAACAGCGGAAGGCTTGGAAGATAAAGTGAGTCCATCAACTCCAATGGCATAGCTGAGCTGCACGGCAATGACCTAACGAACCTTACTCCTCGTCTGAAAAGTCTGCAACATAATACGTTGTAGCCCGAAAATGGGTCAACACATGGAATATGCTGGCAATATAACACAGTAGAGCAAGAACAGAATAATACTATCACTACATGCATATTTGGCTAGTGGAAAGGCTCTATGGTTATAGTTTTGCGAAAAGCCAATTTTTCCGTACAACAAAGGAATAGATTTTATTTAACTATCATGGTAGTTAAAGCATCATTGAGAAGGTTCCTCCAACTCAATCCCAATTAAATGTAATTATCAACCCAACAATATTAAGTTAGAGTGATGGGATACATATGATAATCCAAGTACTAGATACTCAAGATGTCCATAACCGTGGACACGGCTAACCATGATTAGATTGTACACTCTGCAGAGGTTTGCGCACTTTTCCCCACAAGACTCGAACTCCTCCGTTGGGTTTCTCGCACTACATGGTGTTTGAGAAACGGATGACCGAGGCACAGTCTTTCAGAAGCATTAACTCTAACCCCGGGTAGATAGTACCAACCTACATCCCTCTACATCTGCTAGCCTACCACTGGAAGAGGTCATGCAACTTGCTCAACTATGATAGAGCCCATAATAGCTTGTGGCTGCACACGAAAGTTTCTAGCATGAAATATCTCAGTTCCCTTTGAGCCTAGGTGGCGGACCTTAGGATTATCACACGAGTACTCCGGGATATCTTAGGACAACACTGGATTCTCCAGGTGCCCGATAAGCAATCCTCCTAGATGTGTACTAAAGATGCCACCTTATGTCGAACCATTAATTAACAATCTCACATTTGTCATGGATTCACTCACCCAAACCACGTCTACAAGCATAACATAGCAATATAAGCAATACGTAGAAGTAACTCCCAAGGGTTTGATAATAACAGGGAAATAGGTTCTACCTCATCAACTACTTCCCAAACCCACATGTTATATCACAACCTACTCATGCACTGTTTGAGGATTGGAACTAATGCAGAAAAACTTGGTGATAAAGGGGTATGGTTAAAGTGTTACTTGCCTTGTTGATGATCCGCAAAACCTAGAGGCTCGTAGTAGCACGCTTCGCACTACGGGTGTTCTATATCGCAAACAAACAATAACATACATAAGCAAACAGGCAAATAAACACGAATAAAAAGGTCTAACCAGAAAGTTCAACTTAAGAACTCCGGTTTGCAAAAAGAATCAAATCAAATGGAGCAACGGAACTCAAACTGCGAAAGAAACAAGATCCGATTACTAATATGGACTAAAGTCAAAATTTACTATACCAAAATCTTGTTCAAGTTGGTTAAACAGAAAGAGAGCTTCGAGACGAAGATCTAGGCGCTTGAATCGCCTGATTCCGATAAACGAGTGAAAAGATAAACTAAAACGAAAATCGGATCAGAAATTGCGATCAAAAATAATCGTGAAAAATCCGAGAAAAAAGAAAAACTGACGAACAGGCTAACGAGCGAACGTTCATTGTCTGTGACTAACGGGTGAAAACCGTTCATTAAAACGAATGTACGGACGAACGCCCGCCAAGTAACTAAACCGAGAAAATCGGCGATCCGATCTAATAAAAAAACCGAAACTAGGGTTTTTTTAAAACGATAGTTGTTACCTAAACCGAAAAACACCGGACGGCGAGATTCGCGAACTCAGGCATGGCTCCGGCGACTTCCGGCGAGCAGGGCGGCGGCGCGGGCGATGGCGCAGGGCGGCTTGGCGGCGGCGGCAGCATCGGCGTGCGGCGGCGGGGCGGCTTGCGGGCGGCGGCGGCTACGGCTTGGGGCTCCAGGGGTTCCCGGGTCGGCTTTTAAAGGGGGGGAGGTGGCTTGTGTGAGGGGGCGGGGAGGCGTGGCCGACTCGGCCACGGTGAGTGGCGGCGTGGCCGTCGCGGTCTCCGCGAGGGAGACGGTGGCGCGAGGAGGTTGGGCCAACTGGGCCTTGGCCCAGTTCGGTCCGGTGGCTTCTCCTTTAAAAAAAAAGATTCCGCCAAAAAGAAATCCTAGAAAAATAAATAAAAATCTAAAAATACCAAAACAAATTTTCACCACCTAAATAAAATATTTAGAACAGGGTGAACATTTTCTTGGCCTAAAATGAATTTTTGAAAAATGCATATTTTTTCCTATGCAAATAAAATAACAGTAAAATTGGAATAAAAGAAAATATTTGATTTTAATATTTTCCTCCAATATTTCATTTATTTTGAAGAAGTCATATTATCTCCTCTCATGTATTTTAATATGAAATATTTTCGGAGAGAAAAATAATTAAAACAAATAATCCTCATTTCAATATTTGATAAAATTCAAATATGAAAACAGTGAAATCCCCAACTCTCTCCGAGGGTCCTTGAGTTGCTTAGAATTTTGAGGATCGCGAAACGAAATGCAAATAAAATATGCTATGCAAGAATGACCTATGTATAACATTCCAAATTGAAAATTTGGGATGTTACAAACCTACCCCCCTTAAGATGAATCTCGCCCTCGAGATTCGGGTTGGCTAGAAAATAGGTGTGGGTGGTCTTTGCGAAGATCATCCTCTCGTTCCCAGGTGGCTTCATCCTCGGTATTATGGCTCCACTGAACTTTGCAAAGCTTGATAACCTTGCTGCGGGTGACTCGGGTGGCAAATTCAAGAATCCTGACTGGCTTCTCCTCATAGGTCAGATCACTGTCCAACTGAATCGCTTCCAAGGGCACTGTATCTCTCAGTGGTGTATCGGCCATCTCAACATGACACTTCTTCAACTGTGAAACATGAAACACATCATGAATGCCTGATAATACTTCGGGTAATTCCAACTTGTAAGCAACTTCTCCCATATGTTCCAAAACTTTGTATGGTCCCACAAAACATGGCGCTAACTTTCCCTTAACTCCAAAGCGCTTTACTCCTCGAAGTGGTGATACTCGAAGATACACTTTGTCTCCGATTTCATAGACTACCTCCTTGCATTTTGAATCTGCATAACTCTTCTGCATGGACTGAGCTACCTTCAGTCTATCCCGGGCCAGCTTAACTTTCTCTTCCGATTCCTTAATCAAATCTGGTCCAAACAACTGGCAGTCTCCCACTTCATCCCACATCAACGGCGTCCTACACCTTCTTCCATACAGGGCTTCGAACGATGCCATCTTCAAACTGGCCTAGTAACTGTTGTTGTATGAGAACTCCGCGTAGGGCAGGTTGTCATCCCGACTAGATCCATAATATAGTGCACAAGCTCTCAACATATCCTCCAGAATCTGGTTGACTCTCTTGGTCTGTCCATCTGTTTGCGGGTGAAACGTTGTACTGAACTCCAGTCTGGTTCCCAAAGTTTCATGCAACTGACTCCAAAACCTTGAGGTAAACTGGGTTCCTCTATCTGATACAATGGTCCTCGGAACTCCATGCAAACATATGATCCTGGTCATGTATATCTTGGCCAACTTCACACTTGTATATGTGGTTTTCACTGGGATAAAGTGAGCCACTTTGGTCAAGCGATCAACTAATACCCATATAGAATCATATCCTGATTTGGTCCTGGGCAATCCGGTTATGAAATCAATGCCAAGCTTATCCCACTTCCATTCGGGTATCGGCATAGGTTGTCACAATCCTGCTGGCTTTTGATGTTCTGCCTTCACTCTCTGACATACATCACATACGGCTACATACTTGGCAATATCCTTCTTCATACCAGTCCACCAGAAATGTTCCTTCAAATCCAAATACATCTTGGTGTTTTCGGGGTGTATCGAGTATGGTGAGTCATGCGCCTCCTGAAGTATTAACTTCCTGATCACTGTGTTATTGGGCACATAAACACGGTCCTCAAACCACAAGGTGACGTGTTCATCCTCACGAAAACCTTTGGCCTTTCCTTTGCTCATCCTCTCTTTTATCTCGACAATCTCTTTGTCATCCTTCTGAGCTTATCGATTCTTTCCTAACAATGTAGACTGAACTTTCATTGTTGCAACAAAACCTCTGGGAACAATCTCCAATTGAAGTTCCCTGAGATCCTCTGCTAACTCCTTTGGCAATCCTGTGCTTATGAGGGTGTTGGCATAACTCTTCTGGCTCAAAGTGTCTGCTACGACATTGGCCTTGCCTGGATGATAGTGAAGCTTCATGTCATAATCCTTTATAAGCTTCAACCATCTCCTCTGCCTAAGGTTCAACTCCTTCTGTGTGAAAATGTACTTCAAACTCTTATGATCAGTGTACACATCACAACGGTTTACGATAAGGTAATGTCTCCAAGTCTTCAATGCATGCACTACGACAGCCAACTTCAAATCATGCGTGGCATAATTTAACTCATGCAGTTTTAGTTGTCGCGAGGCATACAAAACAACTCTTCCGTCCTGCATCAGTACTCCTCCAAGTCCTAAGCGAGAGGCATTGCAATACACATGGAAATCCTTGCGTATATCTGGCAGAATCAGCACTGGGGCTATAGTCACGCATTTCTTTAACTCATGAAAACTTGCCTCACATTCTTCTGTCCATTTAAATTTGGTATCCTTCTTCAATAACTCCGTCATTGGCTTCGCAATCTTGGAAAAATTCTCAATGAATCTCTGATAGTATCCTGCGAGTCCATGAAAACTGCAGATCTCGCTAACTGAAGTGGGTGCTAACCATTCAGTGACTGTCTGAACCTTGGTGGGGTCTACTGCTATACCTTCTCCTGATATAACATGTCCAAGGAATCCAACTTCCTTCAACCAAAACTCACATTTGCTAAACTTGGCATACAACTGATGTTCCCTGAGTTTTTGAGAACTAATCGCAAATGCTCCTTGTGCTCCTCTTCATTCTTTGAGTATACCATTATATTATCAATGAACACCACAACAAACTTATCCAAATATTCCATGAACATCTTGTTCATCATGCTCATGAAATAGGCAGGGGCGTTAGTCAGTCCAAATGACATGACCGTATACTCATATAACCCGTACCTTGTGGTAAATGCGGTTTTAGGTATATCCTTCTCCGGGATCTTCAGCTGGTGATATCCTGATTGCAGATCGATCTTCTAAAACACCTTAGCTCCTTGCAACTGGTCAAATAAATCATTTATCACCGGCAGTGGGTATTTGTTCTTGATCGTCACTTCATTCAACGCACGATAATCAACAACCATCCTTAGAGACTTATCCTTCTTCTCAACCAAAAGCATTGGGGCTCCCCATGGTGATGAGCTCCGTTGGATGTAACCTTTCTCCAATAACTTCTTGATCTGCTTCTTAATCTCCTCTAGATCATTTGCAGGCATCCGGTAGGGTCTCTTTGATATTGGCCATGTACCTGGCAATAGCTCTATCAAAAATTCGATGTGTCGATCCGGTGGCATGCCTGGTAGCTTCTCTGGAAAAACATCTGGGTAATCCTTCACTACAGGCACTTCCTCCTGAACAACTCCCGTGAGGATATTTACTTGGCTCCTCCTAGGCGCATGCCTAGCTACATACTTGATCGTTTTCCCTCCGGGGTGGTGAGATAAATCGATTTACTAGCACAATCAATGCTTCCTCCATACTTTGACATCCAGTCCATGCCGAATATCACATCCAATCCTTGTGACTCCAAAATTATTAGGTCTGACGGAAAAACATGGCTACCAATGGTTAAGGGTATCCGGTCGCACCATCGGCTAGCCATATACTCTACTCCAGGTGAACTTACTAACAGAGGGGTCCTAAGGGCTTGGGTTGATAGTTCAAACTTATCCACGAATCCCCTTGATATGTATGAATGTGATGCACCAATATCAAAAAGAACAAGGGCGGTAAAAGACTTAATCAAAAACTTACCTATAAATGTGTCTGGCTGCCCTTCAACCTCCTCCACGTTAACGTGATTCACTTATCCTTTGTTGAATGGATTGGGCTTCTTCCCAGCGCTCCCATTACCGTTTCCATTCTTCGCTTCAGGGCACTCCGTGGCATAGTGTCTAGTCTTCCCGCACTTGAAGCAAGTAATGTGACTTAGGTCTCTCTTGGCGGGTGTGGCTGGATTGGAGCGGTTCTGATTGTTGCTTGTTCCGTTCCCAGTCCCATTCTTGGAACCATTCTGGTTATGCGAACTTCCTCCATTGTGGTTATGACCTCCATGGTTATGAACAAGTCCTCCCGAGCTCGGGGTTAGACGAGGCTTCCGCTGAGCTCCTGAGTTGTACCTTCCTTGTCCATACTTCCTTTTCCGGCTCTCAATTTGTTGTTGCTTCCGTTCAATCATAAGAGCCTTGTCTACCAACTCCTGGTAGTTGTTAAATGTTGCCACCATCAATTGCATGCTCATCTCATCATTCAGCCCTTCCATAAACTTCTCCTGCTTCGCGGCATCTATGGCCACATCGTCAAGGGCATAACGAGAGAGCTTACTAAATTCATCCACGTACTGCCCCACAGTACGGTTCCCTTGGCGCAAGTTGCGAAACTCACGCTTCTTCATGCTCATAGCTCCAATTGAGACATGGGCGGTGCAGAATGCTTGCTGAAACTGATCCCATGTAACAATGGCTATAGGAAAGGTGACAGTGTAATTCTCCCACCATGAGGCTACTGATCCATCCAACTAATGTGCGGCAAAAGGCACCTTCTCAGCATCTGTACATCCTGCAGTGGTTAACTCCCTTCCAATCCTGCGGAGCCAATCATGTGCCACTATGAGCTCGGTGCTACTAGAAAACACCAGCGGCTACAACCTCAGAAAGCGGGCTAAGTTGTCAACAGGTGGTGGTGGCGGTGGGTTGTTGTTGTTGTTGTTGTTGTTGTTGTTGTTGTTGTTCTTGTTGTTGTTGTTGCCTTGGTTCTGAACTAACAACTGCATCAGTGTATTCTTCTGCTGGATCAACTGAGTGAGCTCTGGTGGGAAGGTAAATCCGGGGTCACGTCTTGGAGGCATCTGAGGGTTTAGAGGGAAGAGAATATAATAGAATGAGGTCTAGTGAGAGAAACACTACCCATATGCACATGAGACAAACACAATCATATCACTCAATCAATCAAGCAACGACATACAATTGATCTAACTATCGTTACAAAAGTGCTCGGACTATACTATATACCTGGTGGAATACTACTACTGATGTGGTGGTCTACTACAAATATTGATCGATCAAAGACTCCATGATGTCTTCTCTAGCTTCGTCTTCATAGTCATCATCGCTATCGTCGGGGTCCGAGTCGGTGTCGTCGATGATGATGTAGTCCTCAGAACGAATCTCCTTGGGTTCATCGTCTTCTCCTCCTAGCGCGGGGTCTCCCATGAAGACTCCTAGCTTCCTTTCAAGATCGTCATTCTTCTCCACTAGTACGACGATTTCCTCCTCATAATCTTCGCGAGTAGCCTTGAGTTCTTCCTCCAGTTCTGTGATCCTTGTCATCGCCTTCTTCAGATCTATCATGCCTGCGCACATCTGGTTCTCCTGGCGACGAATATGCTGGTTTAACTCTTGGATGAAAGATGTGATTGATCTTTCCTTCCTGGTGTTGATCATCTCCCATTGCTCATCTCGGCGACCACAAATTTGATAGATAGTATCCTTAAGATCCTTATGTTAAACTTCTCCAATGCGTCCCATGGTGATGTGAGCCGCCATATCCTTTCCTAGACTCCAGGTTGGTGCATCAAAGGAAAACTCTATGGGCTTAGTGACTGGCACGAATGTCCTTCCTTGCACTTGAACTTGAATCGTCCATCACTCCTCTTCTGGAAAAGTGGCGTTGTAAGTCCTGGTGAATCTTGGTATTCCAATGTTCAGGTACTTAGTGACTTCCTTCAAGTGTCGTCCAAAAGGTGCTTCTTCATCCGGTTGTGCAAACTTGTTCCTTGCGTCCGTCATCCTAAAGAGTAGAAAATGGAGAGGAGTCAGAAATGAGAAGAGAGAAGTGATCTAGGGCTATAGCTTAGTGGTCGTGTCCTACACTCAGTGTGTGCTCTGATACCATCTTGTAGCGACCCGACCTCAAACGGTCAAGTCTCTGTGCTTCAGTGTCATCCCTGGATCGGTAATGTTGACACACACACACAGTACTCGAAGGATTTATAACAGAGTAGCAATCACACACTTATTATATCGAATATCTCAAAAGAGAACTTATTACAATGAATATGGCTTAAGTCCATCTAATACGATAACTGCGGAAGGCTTGGAAGATAAAGTGAGTCCATCAACTCCAACGACATAGCTGAGTTGCATGGCAACGACCTAACGAACCTTACTCCTCGTCTGAAAAGTCTGCAACATAATACGTTGTAGCCCGAAAACGGGTCAGCACATGGAATATGCTGGCAATATAACACAGTAGAGCAAGAACAGAATAATGCTATCACTACATGCATATTTGGCTGGTGGAAAGGCTCGATGGTTATAGTTTTGTGAAAAGCCAATTTTTCCGTACAACAAAGGAATAGATTTTATTTAACTATCATGGTAGTTGAAACATCATTGAGAAGGTTCCTCCAACTCAATCCCAATTAAAAGTAATTATCAACCCAACAATATTAAGTTAGAGTGATGGGATACATACGATAATCCAAGTACTAGATACTCAAGATGTCCATAACCGGGGACACGGCTAACCATGATTAGATTGTACACTCTGTAGAGGTTTGCGCACTTTTCCCCACAAGACTCGATCTCCTCCGTTGGGTTTCTTGCACTACATGGTGTTTGAGAAACGGATGACCGAGACACAGTCTTTCAGAAGCATTAACTCTAACCCCGGGTAGACAGTACCAACCTACATCCCTCTACATCTACTAGCCTACCACTGGAAGAGGTCATGCAACTTACTCAACTATGCTAGAGCCCATAATAGGTTGTGGCTGTAGACGGAAGTTTCTAGCATGAAATATCTCAGTTCCCTTTGAGCCTGGGTGGCAGACCTTAGGATTATCACATGGGTACTCCGGGATAACCTAGGACAACACTGGATTCTCCAGGTGCCAGACAAGCAATCCACCCAGATGTGTATTAAAGTTGCCACCTTATGTTGAACCATTAATTAACAATCTCACATCTTTCATGGATTCACTCACTCAAACCACGTCTACGAGCATAACATAGCAATATAGGCAATACGTAGAAGTAACCCCCAAGGTTTGATAATAACAGGGCAATAGGTTCTACCTCATCAACTACTTCCCAAACCCACATGTTATATCATGACCTACTCACGCACTGTTTGAGGATTGGAACTAATGCAGAAAAACTGGGTGATAAAGGGGTATGGTCAAAGTGTTACTTGCCTTGCTGATGATCCACAAAACCTAGAGACTCATAGTAGCACGCTTCGCACTCCGGGTGTTCTATCGCAAACAAACAATAGCATACATAAGCGAACAAGCAAAGAAACACGGGTAAAACACGAATAAAAAGGTCTAACCAGAAAGTTCAACTTAAGAACTCCGGTTTGCAAAAAGAATCAAATCAAATGGAGCAACGGAACTCAAACTGTGTCAGGGGTTTGGTGCGACATATGCCAAAGGATGGCTTATCATGGTGGGGGCGAGTAGAACGTCGTCGGTGCCTGGAAACGGGATGAGGTGAAGACATGCACGCCGGTGAATCTTACCCAGCTTCGGGGCTCTCCGAGGAGATAATACCCCTACTGCTGCTCTGCGGGGTCTCCGCATGATCACTATGGAAAAGTGTTTACACGGTTGCTCCTTGAGCTGTTTCTTGGAGGTAGGAGAGGGCAAGGCTAGCTCTCTCCCTTCTATATGATCTGGCCTAGAGCTAATGGGTTCCAACCCCTTGCATGGGTGCCCTAGGGGTTTATATAGGCCTACCCCCAGGGGTACAATGGTAATCCATCTGGACGCGGGCCCAGCCGTCAGTGCCTCTGGCCTCCGTCTTCTCCGCCGACTGCTGGGGCCCGCCGACTGGGGGGCCCCGCCGACTGGTCTGGTACGGAGCCGACAGGCCGCGTCCGCCGCGGGCGGGTCTTGCCGGCTGCTGATTACTGTAGCCGTGCTTCTGATGACGCGGGCTTGATCATGAGGTCGTGGCAACAGCCCCGCCGCCTGGCGGGCGATCACTATTGCCACTCCCTATCACTTCTCGATTAATGGTGCGTGGGCCCCAGGGGAGGGCTCGGCTGACTCCCCGGGGCCGACTCCCGACGGATCTGACTGGTGGTCCTCTCGCCGGCTCCTGGGGTCTCACTGGCTGGTGGGTCTCGCTGCCTCTAGGCCGTACAGACAAGCCGTCATGGGAGCAGGATTCGGCCCTGAAGTGTTGATGTCAGGGCCGGCATGGCAACAATGCCACGCCGCGCGGGGATCTTCTGGGGTACGACGTGTTGTGGCCATGCCTGCCCTTGGGAAGGGGCGGGGGATGGCTTCATCGTTGCCACTCTCCTGCCCCGTCCCACTTGATGAGGTCGTGGGGAGTGTTGGAGTCGCAGGGTGACTCCCCAAAGTCGGCTTCTCTGGAAGTCGCCAATCAGGAGTCGGCTTTCCCTGAAGCCGTCCCTGGGACTCGGCCGTGAGTGGTCAGTCGGCCATCGTGCCGTTGACTTCTTGAAGGTGGCTCCTCGTCCTGGGGTCTTGAGGGGCGCAACCTGCCCCGATGTCTTGAAAGGTTCTGGGGCTCGGGTTGGCCTACCCGTGGCCCATTACTCCGACAGTAGTCCCCGAAGCTGGTGAGGCGCCGCGGACGATCGGCCGAGAAGCCTCAGCAGTTTCTCTTTCCGGGTGCTCAGCACATGGTCTTTGATTGACTTCTGCCGGGCCGACTAGAAGGAGTCGGACTCGCTCAATTCGGACTCACTCAATTCCGACTCGCACAATATTTCGAACGTCGCGGCGGCATCCAAGTAGCGTGCTAGCTAAGCTTCCAGGCCGCCGCCCGTTCTAGGCCTATCATGCGACGACACGTGGCTGGGCTGTCCTGCCAGCCTATGCGTGCGATGGGACAGGCCCATAGGCGGGGCCCGCCACTACCGCGCCTTGGCGCCCGAGCGGATCTGCTGCGGCCCCGGCGGACGGTTGGGATTCCCATGGAGTTACTGCGGACAGTAACTTTATCGTGGAGCGTGGGGGTCGTGGGGCCGTGGGCGCAGTAAATCCCCATGACCGCCCCCTCGGCTTCGCAGCCCACAGGGCTATAAGTAGGGGGAAGAGGGGGGCACGCGCGCCCCTCCTTCCCACCACTCCTCGTTCTCTTCCTTCTCACTGCTCCTCGCTCTCCTCCTTCTTCTTCTTCTTCGCTCCGCCGCGCGCCCAAGCTCCGGCGAACGCCGCGGCGACAGCTCGCGATGAGTTCTTTCTTCGCCGCTGCGCCTCCCCCGGTGTGCTCCGGCACTTGGGACGGCTTCGAAGTTCATGAAGACCACATCGAGTTCCTCCGCCGGACTCGTTGGCTCCCCGGCAAGGATCGCGTGCAGGTGCGTCTTGCGCCGAAGGGGGAGATTTCCCCCACGCCGCAGGAGGGCGAGCGGGTTATCTTCCGCTAGCACTGCCTGCGCGGGTTGGGGCTACCGGCGAGCAGTTTCTTCTGATCCTTCCTGGAGTTCTACGGCCTCCAGCCGCACCACCTCACCCCTAACGCAGTGATGCTGTTGTCTGCCTTCGTGGCCTTGTGCGAAGGCTTCCTCGGAGTCCTCCCCGCCCTCGAGCTTTGGGGGGAGTTCTTCTTCTCCAAGCTCGGCACCCAGGCTGCGGGCGTGCCGGCTCAGTGCGGCACTTTCATCGTCATGCGAAGGTCGGGGGCCGACAATCCCTTCCCCTCCATCTCACTGATAAAGTCGGTGAAGATGTGGCAGAGATCCTACTTCTACGTCAGGAACGCCTCCGCGAGGGGGGACTGGGTCAACCTGCCGGCTTTTGAAGCCAGCCTGCCGGCTGGGCGACTGCCCAACTGGTTGTACCGGGCCAAGTCGCTGACGCCTGCGGGAGCCGGCGCCATCACGCGACTCCAAGTGCTGATGCAGTCGGAGGGTTTGACTGGTCCAGACCTACTGGCCGCCTTCATGGCGCGCTGAGTTCTCCCACTCCAAGGCCGCCCCCACATGATATGCCAGATGAGCGGGCACCGTGACCCGACTCGGATGTCCACCAAGGACATGCCTCACGAAGAGGTGGCCTTCACGGTGAACTACCTCTCGGATAGCAAGCTCCTGGAGGATTGGCGGTTCGGCAAGGAGCCGTACTCCCGCGCCAACCCCCCACCCGTGGTAAGTTGCCTTTCCTTTCTTTCTTTGCACTATCTTCTTTCTTGCCGAGCTTGTTTTGACCAGTCAGCTTTGGTCAGAATCCCCTCCTCCACCCACCAGCCGGCACCTCAGGGCCGGCCCGCGAGTTCCTCGCCAACCGGGTGGACAGCGACGTCGATGACCCTGATCTAGGGGCGGCGACTCTGGAAGACGACGCCGAGGGAGGAGGAGGAACAGCAGGTGACTTCAGGCCTTCGGCTACTTTCGCCGACTGGCCTGACGACGACGTCGAGGGGGAAGTCGCCCCCCGCCATCGGCCAGGAGCCAGTCAGCCTGGCGCGGGCTCTTTTGCCGCACCGGGTGCTCCAGGCGGCGGGAAGAAGCGCAGGGCCGTGCCGACCTTGTTCGGCAGTCGGCCGAAGAAACCCAAGGGTTCGGCTGCGGCGACCCGGCGGGACGAGGCGGCCGCGAAGGCCATCCGCTTCCGTAAGGAAGTGAAGAAGCCGCCATTGGTCTCCGCGTGAGTATTCTGTATTAATGCTTTGTTCTCTTTTTGTGACTTTGTCTGAGTCTCTGCTTGCCCCTCTTGCTTCAGGGCTCCCCTCTTTCTTGAGAGGGTCACCGCCGCCTACGTCATGGGGTCAACAGAGACATCCGCCACCACTCGGTGGATTGACCCTGCTGCTTACCTCCGGGAGGCGACAGAGCGGAATGCGCAGGAGAAGCGCAACGAAGAAGAGGCCGTTCGCCTGGAGAAGGCGGAGGCCGACAGGGCGGAGGCCTCCGCCAAGAAAAATTTGGCGGAGGCCAAAGCCGCCGCCGCGACGAAGCGGCAGGCTGAGGAAGCCCGACGCCGGCAATCGGCGGTGTTCATCACCCCGTTGAACTCTGCACTGCTACCTCCGGAGCTCACGAGGCAGACTGAAGAAGCCGGCGGGGAGAACCCTGTCGTGGAGAGGGAGGGCGGTGACCCCTCTACACCGGATGTGAATGTTCCGCCGCCGCCTCCGCCGCCGTCTAAAGGTGCGCAAGGCAAGCAGCCAGCGGACCCTCCGGTGCCGCTGACCGAAGACGAGGCCGTGGCGAGGCTACTCCTCCAAGCCGGCTCCCCAACGCGCCACCGTCTGGAGAAGGCGACTTCGGCACCCCGCCCCTTGGAAGCCGGCACCACCAGCTCGGCAATCCTAGATGCCGAAGCGACGAGCGCTGCGCCCATTGGGTGGGTGCGAGGAGGCGGCACAGGGCCGCTGAACCAGGCGCTTCTGGACGTCCAGGCGAAGCTTCGTGCCGAGAGCGATGCTCTCCAGAATTGCACCAAGGCGTACCTGGCGTCACGAGCAGCCGTCCGGGTATGTTTTTCCTTTGGTCTTTGTTTTCTTGTTCCTCTCTATGGGGGCGCGCCAGCGCACCCACTGGGTGTAGTCCCTGAGTTTTGGGCTGGCTGCTAAGCAGGCAGCCCGGAACTCCAATTGATAAACTCTGGGTATTAACTTTTTCTCTGAAACGTTTGTCGCATGACTACCACAACCTCCGCATCACTGCCCTCAACCATAACGTTGAAGATCTGGGCAAGCGGACCGCTGATCTGTCGGAGAGCCGGAGTAAGTCTTTTTTCTTCTTTGCGGGGGCGCGCTGGCGCACCCGCGGGCTGTAGTACCCGATATTCGGGCCGACTGCTGAGCAGTCGGGCCAGATCTCTCCGACGACCTTCTTTACCTGATGACTTAACGCCTTCTTTCTTCCTTCTTTTCAAGAGCCAACGCTGCTCTTCAACAGCAGCTGAGTGACGCCAACTCCGCTTTGTGCGCCAAAGAGGAGGAGTGCAGCAAGCTCGCCACGGAGCGCGATCTGCTGGCCACTCAATTGGCAGATCAGAAGGAGCTGCTTGTGAAGACGTAGAGGGAGGCGGAGGAGATGGAAACCGCCCTCCTGGCCGAGTTCGCAAGCGAGCGCTCCTCCTAGTCTGACAAGGAGGCAATGCTGGCCTCTTTTCGAGCTGCTGATTTAAGTCGTGCCGACTCCTGGTTTTTGACTTGCTTCTTTGTTTCTTCTTGTCTTTGCAGACTTCTTTCCTAGGCACTCGCAGGCCGCCATCCAAGCCATCGAGGCTGACCGTGAAGGTCGGAGGGCAGAGGGCACAAAGATTGCCGCCGACGCCCCCTGAACTCTTGACGAGCACATCCTGAGCATCAAGGCTCGCCTTCGGCCAGCTCACCGGATGCTGCACCGGCTTCAGCGTGTTGGTGCCCAGGGGATTGCCGCCCTGTGGCCGGATATGCAGGCTCCGTGCACCCCCAGCCTGATGGCCGACTGGCTAGAGGTCGCGGCTGGTCGTCTTGAGGCCTGGAAGGGCTCTTCGGCCCGAGCTGGAGCGCGACGGGCCTTGGAGTTCGTCAAGGCATGGTATCCGGGGCTGGATCTAGACCGGCTGACCACGCTTCGGTCAGAGGCCCAGCCGGAGCTGGCAGCTGCGGAAGACACCCTCGTCAAGCGTGCTACGGCGATCACCGAGTACACCGACACCAGTATCTTCGTCCCCGAGCGGTCTGAAGACGGCGAGGAGGTACCGCCGGAGTGGTTTGGGATGAACCCAGACTACGGTGAGGACTCAGCGGAGGTGATTGGCTCCAGCGTCGAGGAGGAAGGCGAGGCGGAGGACGGAGGCGAGATGGAGACACCAGAAGGCGGAGCAGACGGCCAGCCTCAGCTCGACCGTGCCTCCAGCAATGAGCCGCATGCGACCGACCCGACTGCCACCGGAGGCGATCAAGCCGAGACTAGCCAGCCGGCCGCCCCGACGCCTGACGCTGCCGCCTCCTCCGACCCTCCGAATCCGTCTGCTGCTTCCTAAGCTGCCGTTTTATCTTTATTTTATCTGCTTCAGTAGTCTTTGAAGAACTTGTTAATTCGCACAATTCCACCCGCGGTGTGTATTTTGAACCTCTGCTCGAAAACTCGGCCAAGGGCCTATGTTATGTAAATATATTTATTTGAGTTCTATATTTTCTTGCTCATTGCTCTTTTGGCTTTTTTCCTTTGCCGCTTTCTCTTAGTTGCCTGCCTTGCCAATCGGATAGCCACTCTGCGGACTGTCGCTGGATCAAGTGCTTGGCTACTTTGGGAAAGCAAATACTTAGCCGTTTTTAAGAGTTTCTAAGCAAGTTGAATAGAAGGCGGCAATCCGACTATTCGAGAGTCGGTTTGCAAAAAAGGCCGGAAGCCGTCTTGAGCTCTGTTTTATGCTTTGAGTCCTTAACCATTTTTCATGCGAACGCCTGTTCTACCTTACCTCTGCCCACCGTACAGTCACTCTGCGAGCTGTGGCTTCTGACAGAAGACGGTTTAGGTGTTACACACTACTTGTCTGGCTGCAGGAAGCATTTCATAGTGCAAGGCGGCAAGTCCCCGGGCCGACTTGTCGAGCCCGGTGCCAAGCGGTATGACAAAAAGTAACATACTTGTAGGCATAATTTTTATCATACAGACAAAAGAGGGCAGTCCCCGAGCTCGTCTCGAGGGGGGGGGGCGAAGTCTTGGTACTTTAATACAAAAGGTAGCGTGGTACATACTGAATCAACTGTAAAATCTTCGGAGGAGATTTGCATTCCATGGCCGCTCTATCTCCTTGCCGGAGTCGTCCCTCTTGCGTGCTCGGGGCTTCTGAGCATCAATCAGGTAGTACGAATCGTTGCCCAGTACTTTGCTGATGATGAAAGGGCCTTCCCACGGTGCCGACAGCTTGTGCTGGCCGGCTGTTCGCTGGATCAGCCGGAGCACAAGGTCGCCTTCTTGGAAAGATCTTGGCCTGACCTTCCTGTTGTGGTATCAGCGCAGGATCTGCTGGTAGATGCTGGACCGGCTGAGTGCCAACAGCCGGCCCTCTTCCAGCAGATCGACGTCGTCTTGTCGTGCTTCTTCTGCTTCCTCCTCAGTGTACATGGTGACTCGTGGGGAGTCAAACTCTATGTCCGTTGGTATGACGGCTTCGGCACCGTAGATGAGGAAGAAGGGTGTGAAGCCGGTTGACTTGGTTGGAGTCGTGCGTAGACTACAGAGGACGGCTGGCAGCTTGTCGAGCTAGCAGCCAGCCGAGCGCTCCAGAGGCTCGATCAGCCGAGGCTTGATGCCGGACAGGATGAGACCGTTTGCTCGCTCCACTTGGCCGTTTGACTGTGGATGGGCGACGGATGCTAGGTCCAATCGGATGCCCTGTGTTGCGCAAAAACAGGCCAAGGCGCCTTTGGTGAAATTTGTGCCGTTTGTCGGTGATGACGCTGTGTGGTATGTCATACCGAATTGTGATATCAGCGATGAAAGTCACGACAGTTGGACCATTTAGCTTCTTGATTGGCTTCGCTTCTATCCACTTGGTGAACTTGTCCATTGCGACAAGTAAGTGAGTTAAGCCACCTCGTGCTATCTTGAATGGTCCCACCATGTCTAGACCCCAAACTGCGAAAGGCCAGGCAATGGGGATGGTCTTGAGTGCAGAAGCTGGCTGGTGTGTCTTGGAGCTGAACTTCTGGCACCCTTTGCATTTTTGGACCAACTCCTTGGCCTCTTCCAAGGTAGTTGGCCAGAAGAAACCGTGTCAAAAGGCTTTGGCTACGAGTGCTCTTGAAGCCGCATGGTGGCCGCACTTGCCTTGATGGATGTCTTTGAGAATCGCTTGGCCTTGCTCTGGCTCTACGCAGCGCTGGTAGACACCAGTGACGCTGCGCCTGACCAGCTCTTTGTTGACTATGGTGTAGGCTGCCGCCCGGCGTTGTATTTGCCGAGCTGAGGTCTCATCAGTCGGCAGCTCTTTGTTCACCAGGAATTTGAGGATGGGCTGGGCCCATGAGGGTGCTACTATTTCTTCGACTGCCAGAACTGCGACTTGGACAGGGCGGTTGGGCTGGGAGGCGGCGGGTTGGAGTCAACAACCGCTTGCTGGGTTAATGAAGTCCCCAGGCTGACTGGCGCGGCCCTTGGGCCGAGTTCTGGAGTCTTTGAGTCCGCCACCGCAGTGCCCGGGCCGGGTTTGACTGTGGCGGCTTTGGAGTCATCCGCCAAAATCCCCGTACCGACTGCCGGAGCTCTGGAGTTGGATCCGACATCTTCGGGAGGAGCCGGCACAAAAATGGAGTCTGATTCCAATGAAGGCCTGACAGACGGCTTGAGGAGGCGTTGAAGGGCGACGCCAGATGGTATTGCTTGGCGGGTGGAGCCGATTCGTGCCAAGGCATCTGCTTGGTCGTTGTCGTTTCTTGGCACGTGGAGAAACTCGCACCCTTCAAAATACCCGCTGAGTTGCTGCACGAGGAAACGGTAACTCACCATGTTTGCATCGTTCGCGTCCCAGTCGCCAGATGATTGCTGGACCACTAAGTCCGAGTCGCCATAACACAAGATCCGGTGGATGCCAAGTTCTTTGGCAAGCCGGAGCCCATGAATGAGCGCCTCGTACTCGGCGACGTTGTTGGAGGCGGCAAAGTGGATTTGCAGCGCGTATTTGAGCTTGTCGCCTTTGGGAGAGGTGAGGATGACGCCGGCTCCCAAGCCAGTGCGCATCTTGGAGCCATCAAAATGCATCCGCCAATGGGTGGAATCAGGCGCTGGAGGTAGGTACTTGGTCTCAGCCCAGTCGACAAGGAAGTCGGCTAGTGCTTGTGACTTGATAGCGGTGCGGGGCTGGTAGTGGATGGTGTAAGGAGCCAGCTCTATGGCCCACTTGGCCACTCGGCCCGAAGCATCTCTGCTACCAATGATCTCGGCAAGTGGGGCCGTGCAGACCACCGTAATTGGATGCTCTTGAAAGTAAGGCTTCAATTTCTTGGCAGCAAAGTGTACACCATAGCACATCTTCTGGTAGTGGGGGTAGTTCTGCTTGGAGGTCGAGAGTACCTCGCTCAGGTAATATACCGGTCTCTGGATAGGTAGCGCCTTGCCTTCCTCCTTGCGTTCCACTACAATGACCGTGCTGACTACCCGGCTGGTGGCGGCGATGTACAGGAGCATAGGTTCTTTGGGAGTCGGAGCCGCCAGGACGGGTGGAGTAGTCAGCACCTTCTTCAACTGGTGAAAAGCTTCGTCCGCCTTGTGGTTCCACTCGAAAAAAGTGGTCTTCTTCATGAGTTGGTATAAGGGGAGAGCTTTCTCGCCCAGCCGACTGATGAATCGGCTGATGGACGCCAAGCAGCCGGTGAACTTCTGCACATCCAGCAGTCGGCTGGGTACCTCCATTCTCTCAATGGCCTTGATCTTTACTGGCTTGCATTCTATGCCGCGTTTAGAGACTAGGAAGCCTAGGAGCTGGCCGGCTGGTACTCCGAAGACACACTTCTCGGGGTTGAGCTTGATCTGGAATCGGCGCAGGTTCTCAAAGGTCTCCTTGAGGTCTTCCAGCAGTGTTCCACGCTTTTCCGTCTTCACCACCACGTCGTCCACGTAGACGTGGGCGTTCCTGCCGAGCTGCTTGAGGAGGCACTTCTGCATGCAACGCTGAAAGGTGGCGCCGGCATTCCTTAAGCCGAACGTCATGGTGAGGTAGCAAAAGGCTCCAAACGGCGTGATGAAGGCGGTCTTCAGTCTGTCAGCCGGGTTCAGCTTGATCTGGTGATATCCTGAGTATTCATCCAAAAAACTCAACAGCTCGCATCCGGCTGTGGAGTCTATCACCTGATCGATTCTTGGTAGAGCAAACGGGTCCTTGGGGCAGGCTTTGTTGAGGCTCGTGTAGTCAATACACATTCGCCACTACTTGTTCTTCTTCAGGACCAGGACTAGATTTGCTAGCCATTCTGGAAAGAACACTTCCATAGTGAAGCCGACTGCTAGGAGTTGGGCTATGTCTTCTCCGATAACTCTTCTCTTCTATTCTGATAGGCGGCGCAGGGGCTGCGTGACCGGCTTTGCATCAGATCGGACATGTAACTTGTGCTTGGCGAATTCCGTCGGTACACCTGTGAAAGTGCAACTATCCCTAGGTGGTTTTGGTAATTCATAACAACATATAGCTCATTGAGCTAATGCTATTCCAAGATGACTATTTCAGGAAAGCTCAATGATTCACATGGCATGGATGTGAAAGTGGAACCCTCAAAATGCTAAGGACAAAGGATTGGCTCAAGCTCAAAAGCTCAAGACTCTTCATTTTATATTTTAGTGATCCAAGATCACATTGAGTCTTTAGGAAAAGCCAATACTATCAAGGAGGGATGAGGTGTTGCTTAATGAGCCTCTTGCTTCATGTGCTTAGTGATATGCTCCAAAACCCTCAACTACTTTCCCATATCCACATATGACCTAAACCCTAAGCCAAACTCGGTCCTACCGATTCTTTCTATCCGGCGCCACCGAGTTTCACTTGTCATAAGCCACTGCCAAACCCTAGCAATTCGGTTCTACCGATAGGGATCTCGGTCTCACCGAGATGGGATTGCAAACTCTCTGTTTCCCTTTCGTAACTTTTCGGTCTCATCGAAAGAGCGAATCGGTCCCACCGAGATTGCAGTGTAAACTCTTTGTTTCCTTTTTGTAACTTTTCGGTCTCACCGAAAGAGCAAATCGGTCCCACCGAGTTTACCTGACCAACTCTCTGGTTAGCTTATTACCAAACTCGGTCTCACCGAGTTTGTGTAATCGGTCTCACCGAGATTACGTTATGCCCAAACCCTAACCATATCGGTCCTACCGAGTTGCATGTCAGTCCCACCGAAAATCTCTAACGGTCACTAGGTTTACCTTTTTGGTCCGACTGAGTTTGTTGATTCGGTCCCACCGAGATTGGAAAACTGTGTGTAACGGTTGGATTTTGTGTGGAGGCTATATATACCCCTCCACCTCCTCTTCATTCGTGGAGAGAGCCATCAGAACACATACACAATTCCAACTCATATGTTCTGAGAGAGAACCACCTACTCATGTGTTGAGACCAAGATATTCCATTCCTACCATATGAATCTTGATCTCTAGCCTTCCCCAAGTTGCTTTCCACTCAAATCTTCTTTCCACAAAATCCAAATCCTATGAGAGAGAGTTGAGTGTTGGGGAGACTATCATTTGAAGCACAAGAGCAAGGAGTTCATCATCAACACACCATTTGTTACTTATTGGAGAGTGGTGTCTCCTATATTGGCTAGGTGTTACTTGGGAGCCTCCGACAAGATTGTGGAGTTGAACCAAGGAGTTTGTAAGGGCAAGGAGATCGCCTACTTCGTGAAGATCTACCGCTAGTGAGGCAAGTCCTTCGTGGGCGATGGCCATGGTGGGATAGACAAGGTTGCTTCTTCGTCGACCCTTCGTGGGTGGTTGCTTCTTCGTGGACCCTTTGTGGGTGGAGCCCTCTGTGGACTCGCGCAACCATTACCCTTCGTGGGTGGAGCCCTCCGTGGACTCGCGCAACCGTTACCCTTCGTGGGTTGAAGTCTCCATCAATGTGGATGTAGGATAGCACCACCTATCCGAACCACGGGAAAAACATCCGTGTCTCCAATTGCGTTTGAATTCTCCAAACCCTTCCCTTTACATTCTTGCAAGTTGCATGCTTTACTTTCCGCTGCCAATAAATTCTTTGCATGCTTGCTTGAATTGTGTGATGATTGCTTGACTTGTCCTACAATAGCTAAAATCTGCCAAGAACTAAAATTGGGAAAAGGTTAAGTTTTTATTTGGTCAAGTAGTCTAATCACCCCCCCTCTAGACATACTTTCGATCCTACAAGTGGTATCAGAGATTTGGTCTCCATTTGCTTTGATCTCCATAGCTTTTGGTGGTCATAGCCTTGGTTTCACAACCTAGGAGAGTATGGCGTCTAGCGAGGGAAATTATCACCGTAGAGATCCTTACTTTGATGGTACTAATTTTGCTAGTTGGAAGCATAAAATGAAAATGCATATTCTTGGAGATAACCCCGCCGTTTGGGCTATTGTGTGTGTTGGTTTGCAAGGTGACTTCTTTGATGGGAAAGAACCAAACCGTGAAGCTACCGCGGATGAGTTGAAGATGTTGCAATACAATGCTCAGGCTTGTGATATTCTCTTCAACGGATTGTGCCCCAAAGAATTCAACAAAATCAGCCGTCTTGAGAATGCAAAGGAAATTTGGGACACTTTGATTGATATGCACGAAGGTACCGACTCCGTCAAGGAATGCAAGTTGGATGTGCTTCAAAGTCAACTTGACAAGTTCAAAATGAAGAATGGTGAAGGTGTCACTGAAATGTACTCTAGGCTTGCTCTCATCACAAATGAGATTGCCGGCTTAGGAAGTGAAGAGATGACCGATAGGTTCATCATCAAGAAGATTCTAAGAGCCTTGGATGGAAAATATGATACCGTGTGCACATTGATCCAAATGGTGCCCAGTTACAAAGATCTCAAGCCAACGGAGGTCCTACAATGACAAAAGATCTTCTAGTCGAGAGCGAAACTGCTACAGTTGTGGAAGACCCGGACACTATTCCAATGAGTGTACGGCTCCCTACAAGAGAAGAGAAGATTCTCCAAAAAGAAGAAGCAAAGAATCACCACCAAGAGAGAGAAGGAGTAGAGATGATCGTTATGAACGAAGATACTCACGGAGAAGCAAGGATTCGGAAAGGAAGGAAAAATCATCAAGGAGCTACACAAAACAAAGACATCAAGCTCATGTTGGTGAATGGGTATCCGGCTCCGACTCCGACAGCCACTCTGAGAGAAGTTATCACTCCGACTCCGAAGATACTCAAGATGAAGGTGTTGCCGGTCTAGCACTTGTGTCAACCAACTCCTACGACATATTTGACTCACCAAATGAAGGAATTGGAAGATGCTTCATGGCCAAAGGTCCTAAGGTAACACACCCCGAGTATGTTGATTTCAATAGTGATGAAGATGACTTGTTAGGTGATGATTTGCTTGTTGACAACTCTAGTGATGAATACTATGATGAAACGTCAATTAATCATGCTAATCAAGATAAAATGAATGACAATGATAAGGAGAAGATTGAGGCTCTAACTAAAGAACTAAACACTCTTAAGGTAGCTCATGAAACTATCTTCGAAGATCATCGAGAACTTTTAAGAGCTCATGAGAAATTACGCTTTGAAAAGCTCAATCTTGAGCAAGAGCATGAGTTCTTAAAAGCAATCAATGATGATCTCCGCAAGAAAAGTTCTTCTTACATTGCCAAGTGTTTACTCTTATCCACTTACATGCCTCAAGTCAAGTCTAGTAACAAGAACAAGAAAGATGCTTCCTCTAGCAGTAACAATGATCATGCTAAATCCAATATTGTTGCTTCTAGTAGTTCTCTTGATTCCACTAATGATTCTCTTAGCCAAGTTACACTTGAGCAAGAAAATAGCTTATTGAAGGGAATTATAGAGAAAGGAGTGTACAAAAGCCTTGCCGGGAGTAAGCAATTCGAGGAAATTGTGCGCAAGCAAGGAACGCACCGGAAGAATCAAGGTGTTGGTTTTGAACGAAAATTCAATGCCAATGGAGTTGAGTGGGAAGAATATCAATACCCCAAGACAAAGTTTGTTCCTCAACAAGAGAAGTATGATACTTCTTTCAAGGGGACACAAGCTCAAGATGATCTTCCACCACAAGACTACAAGCAAAAAGGCAAGGACAAGCTTCAAGAGGAAATTGATGCATTTGAAGAAGCTCCTAAGACCTTAGTCAAGTGGATTCCCAAGACTACTTCAAGTTCCACTTCATCAAGTACGACTACAACTCCAAGGATTCCCATCAAGATGGTGTGGATCCAAAAGAAGAAGAACTAGAGAGTTCTTGAGGGTGACTCTGCCAACATACTTCACTCTTATCATTTTGGCAAGAACAAGTGCAATCAACTTCCACATCTTGCACTAGTTCAAGGAGTCACAAACCCTCTTGTTGGTAAGACAAGGGACAAGGTAACCTAAAAGTTTTCATGGACATCATCTTGTGTGTGCATCACTCTATGTCTATGGATATCCTTGTTTGTTCCTTGTGGGACTAACCCATGTAGGTATTGAAAGTGCAATTCACTCAAATGGATAGCTCCAAGTGATCTACATCAACATTGAGCATCCACATCTTCAACATCTACATGAAGTCATCATCGACAAAACCCGAGGTTAGTTCATCCCTCTAAGGGGGGATATCACATCTAGGGGGAGCTTTACTCTAAGACTTGAGCTAAAGCAACTCTAAAGATGTGAACACAACAATGCTTTATGTAAAAGTGGTAACCCCACTTGATCTTAAACGATGAGTATGACCTATGATCAAGTGTTCTCACTTGACTCCTAAGTCAATATACTCATATATAGATGACCTTGTCATTGCAAATTGCTTGATAGATGCTAGAATTGGTTGTGCATGCCTTGTCACATATTTCATTTGCCATCTTATTGTGTGAGCATGCTGGTTGCATATTTTACTCATTCGAGGACATCCACTTGTTGTTTTGATTGTTTGGTTTTATTTCCTTTTGCCAAGTGGATGGACAAGAATGCCTAAGAACCTCCTCTAGCTATCTATGCTTTTCTCGTCTCAAACTCTATTCATGCTACATCACAAAATTTGATCAAGTCAGATTCGAACCACTCTGTGTGAGGAGCGCTCGGAGTCCCCGATTCATCATAGACTTAAACTTCCAAAACCTCTTTATGATTCTCGGTCTGACCGATAACCCACTTTCGGTCCTACCGAGATCATTAAGTTGATCTAGGTTTTCGATCTCGGTGCAACCGATTTGAACCATTCGGTCACACCGAGTTGCAACAACTGTATACAGTTTTGCATCTCGGTGCCACCGAGCTGTTCCACTCGGTCACACCGACAGGGTCGGGCTATATATAGTCACGGGCAA
The DNA here is from genome assembly GCF_018294505.1 of Triticum aestivum. Classification (NCBI taxonomy): domain Eukaryota; kingdom Viridiplantae; phylum Streptophyta; class Magnoliopsida; order Poales; family Poaceae; genus Triticum; species Triticum aestivum. The sequence goes on from NC_057812.1 coordinate 527,175,997, forward strand.
AAATTTGGAAATTTCTCCGAACCCCTTCGCCCGTGCGATAGCCTGCTCTGCCAACTTGGTCTCCGTCGCCGTCAACGGAAATTCAACCCCGCCGTTGCCGCCGTAGCGAGTCTCCGCCGAACTAGGGTATGGACTCGATCTTTTTGCTATTCCCCAATCCGATTCTTAGCACATTGTGATCATCATGATTCTTGCCACGTTTGTTAAACTTCTATCCAGTCAATGAACTCGTAGATTAGGTTTAATTCGAAAATTTTAGGGTTAGGTTTCCGCTGAAACCATCTCGGACCCACCGAGTTGAAAAACTCGGTCCCACCGATTTGGCTTATGCCATTGCACAAGTGAGACTCGGTCTGACCGAGAATTACTTATTGGTGAGACCGATTTTGGAACTCTGTGAAACCCTAGCAGTCTCGGTGCCACCAAACTGTGACTCGGTCTGACCGAGTTCACTAGTTTAGGTGCCAAAGCTGCTTCAGTATCACCGAGTTTAGAAATTGGTAGATTCGAGATGCTTTCAGTGGGAAACTAAAACTAAGTTTTTGAATTATTCTTTTGCAAAAATCTCTACATTTTGTGATGCTTATCCACTCTATCTCATCTATAACCTATTCACAGGGTCAGCAGTCAGAGTTTGCATCATGTCAGACCAAAGTGATAGCCAGAACTTGTCAGAGCAGCAAGTGCAGATGAGTGAGGGCACTAGTCCCTCAAGTTCCTCAGATGATGGCAGCAGGAGCACCCCTAGCAATCTGCCTAAAGCTGCCACAAGACAGAGAAAGAAGAGAACCTCAGACTCAGAAGATGAGGATTATGTGGCAGAAGAGGAAGCAACTTCCATGAGAGTTGAGCCAGCATAGGGCATAAAACCAGGGATGAAGATCAAAAGGCCAGCAGGCAGGCAGCCTATGTCAAAGGCCAGAGCTTCAACTGAGAAGCCCACTCCCATTGAGCCAGTTGCTGCTGAAGGCAAGAAGAGGAAAGAAAGGGTGAAGAAAACTGTAGCCAGAGTGCTTGGCAAGGCTTCCATCATGGAAGATGAGGAGGAAGAAGAAGAGGTAGCTGCACCAGCACCTAAGGCACCCAAGCTGATGGGTGATGCCATAAGAACAGGGGCAACTGCTTCCAAGGCCAAGCTAGCTCCAAGCACAAGCCAAGAAGGAGAAGGCGAGGAAGGAGAAAGCTGCCAAGATGCCTACTCAAGAGGAGGCATCTGAATATTTCATGAAAACCAAACAAGAGCAGCTTGGTTACTTGATTGCATCCACCCTGCGGATTGAGCAAGGACTAGCTACCCTAACTCAGAACCAGGCAAGCTTAGAGAGGATCATGGAACAAAAGTTCTATGACTTGGATGTCAAAGTGACAGAGATTCAGACTGCAGTGGAGCAGCTCCAGGATGACATGCAGGAGAGGAGAGGCAAGACTACAACTGATGCCTTTGCTAGAGTGTCACGAGGTCCGAGGTCGTCTGCAGTGCCAGTTGCTGACCCCAGAGCCACCACATCTGCACCAGCTACAGCCTCAGTTCCACCAGCTCCAGCGTCCACTTCAACCTCGACTCCGACCACGTCTACAGAAGGCTTCGTCCTTGGAGTGCTCCGGACTCCACCACCACCTGAAGATCAAGCCTGAGTGTCGACTTAGCACTATGCATTTTCTAGGAACTTTTTGGTAACTTGTTGCCAAAGGGGGAGAAAATGTATAGATCATAGGCTTCGAGAGAGAGTGTTGCTTTTATTCTCTCTTGTTTTATTTTGTGGTTTTTCGAACTTTGTTTGCTTTTGTGTGAGATACTATGTCTTTGCTCGTGAGACATTGATGATCATGTGTTTGATCATAAGCTACACTAAATGTTTGCTTAATATTATCATCTTATCTATCTTATGTGATCATTCACTATTCTTGGTGATGAGTGCATGTATTTCATTCTTATCATTTTAAGCGCTCCACCAAGATGTATGTGACATGGAAGAGTAACCCATGACTCTAACTCTTTGTGCATTTGCAGTCCAAAGCAAATTTTAAATATGCACAAATTTAGGGGGAGCTCTTACTTGTCACATACTTCTCAAAGCGATGATATATTTCATGCTTATTATCATTTGTCGAAGCTTTGATCTATATGTTGTCATCAATTACCAAAAAGGGGGAGATTGAAAGTGCAACTATCCCTAGGTGGTTTTGGTAATTCATAACAACATATAGCTCATTGAGCTAATGCTATTCCAAGATGACTATTTCAGGAAAGCTCAATGATTGGCATGGCATGGATGTGAAAGTGGAACCCTCAAAATGCTAAGGACAAAGGATTGGCTCAAGCTCAAAAGCTCAAGACTCTTCATTTTATATTTTAGTGATCCAAGATCACATTGAGTCTTTAGGAAAAGCCAATACTATCAAGGAGGGATGAGGTGTTGCTTAATGAGCCTCTTGCTTCATGTGCTTAGTGATATGCTCCAAAACCCTCAACTACTTTCCCATATCCACATATGACCTAAACCCTAAGCCAAACTCGGTCCTACCGATTCTTTCTATCCGGCGCCACCGAGTTTCACTTGTCATAAGCCACTGCCAAACCAGAGGAATTCGTTCTACCGATAGGGATCTCGGTCTCACCGAGATGGGATTGCAAACTCTCTGTTTCCCTTTCGTAACTTTTCGGTCTCACCGAAAGAGCGAATCGGTCCCACCGAGATTGCAGTGTAAACTCTTTGTTTCCTTTTTGTAACTTTTCGGTCTCACCGAAAGAGCAAATCGATCCCACCGAGTTTACCTGGCCAACTCTCTGGTTAGCTTATTACCAAACTTGGTCTCACCGAGTTTGTGTAATCGGTCTCACTGAGATTACGCTATGCCCAAACCCTAACCATATTGGTCCTACCGAGTTGCATGTCAGTCCCACCGAAAATCTCTAACGGTCACTAGGTTTACCTTTTCGGTCCGACCAAGTTTGTTGATTCGGTCCCACCGAGATTGGAAAACTGTGTGTAACAGTTGGATTTTGTGTGGAGGCTATATATACCCCTCCACCTCCTCTTCATTCGTGGAGAGAGCCATCAGAACACATACACAATTCCAACTCATATGTTCTGAGAGAGAACCACCTACTCATGTGTTCAGACCAAGATATTCCATTCCGACCATATGAATCTTGATCTCTAGCCTTCCCCAAGTTGCTTTCCACTCAAATCTTCTTTCCACAAAATCCAAATCCTATGAGAGAGAGTTGAGTGTTGGGGAGACTATCATTTGAAGCACAAGAGCAAGGAGTTCATCATCAACACACCATTTGTTACTTCTTGGAGAGTGGTGTCTCCTAGATTGGCTAGGTGTTACTTGGGAGCCTCCGACAAGATTGTGGAGTTGAACCAAGGAGTTTGTAAGGGCAAGGAGATCGCCTACTTTGTGAAGATCTATCGCTAGTGAGGCAAGTCCTTCGTGGGCGATGGCCATGGTGGGATAGACAAGGTTGCTTCTTCGTGGACCCTTCGTGGGTGGTTGCTTCTTCGTGGACCCTTCATGGGTGGAGCCCTCCGTGGACTCGCGCAACCATTACCCTTCGTGGGTGGAGCCCTCCGTGGACTCGCGCAACCGTTACCCTTCGTGGGTTGAAGTCTCCATCAACGTGGATGTAGGATAGCACCACCTATCCGAACCACGGGAAAAACATCCGTGTCTCCAATTGCGTTTGAATTCTCCAAACCCTTCCCTTTACATTCTTGCAAGTTGCATGCTTTACTTTCTGCTGCCAATATACTCTTTGCATGCTTGCTTGAATTGTGTGATGATTGCTTGACTTGTCCTACAATAGCTAAAATCTGCCAAGAACTAAAATTGGGAAAAGGTTAAGTTTTTATTTGGTCAAGTAGTCTAATCACCCCCCCTCTAGACATACTTTTGATCCTACAACCTGGCATGTATTTGAGGGGCCATGCGAAGATGTCCCGATTCTCACGGAGGAAATCGACGAGCTCGCCTTCCTATTTGCTGTCGAGGTTTGCACCTTCGACGGCGTACGTCTCTGGGTGCTCCGGATCCAAGGGTATCTTCTTTGTCTCTTTGGCCGGCTTGAACGAACCCTCAGCCTCCGAGTCTTTTGGGTTGGGCGATACCTCAGGCTGCTTGCCGGCCATCGCCACAACTCGCTCAAGGAGCCGCTTCTTGGCCGCGATTACCAGGGACTCGGCCAGCCAACTGCTCTCAGCCGCGCAAGCAGACGACTTCCGGTAGTCGCCAGCCACAGTCAGAATTCCCCTGGAACTGGGCATCTTCATCTTGAGGTAGGCGTAGTGGGGGACCGCCATGAACTTGGCCAAGGCGGGTCGGCCAAGTAGCGCATGGTATGGGCTCTCAAGGTCCACCACCTCAAACCAAATAGACTCTCTGCGGAAGTGATCTTTGTCTCCAAAGAGGACGTCCATCAGGATCTTGCCAATTGGCGAGCAGGAAAGCCCAGGAACAATGCCGTGGAACACAGTTTGGCTGTTCTGAAGCTGTCTTTGCTTGATTCCTAACTTCTCCATGGTGTCCTTGTACAGGATATTGATGCTGCTGCCTCCGTCTATCAGAACTCGCGAGAAACGCGTGGCTCGTCTGTCTGTAGCAAAGGTGGCGTCCAGGACCAAGGCATAGGAGCCCGGACTCGGCATCACTTCTGGGTGGTCAGCCCTGCTCCAGCTGATGGGCTTCTCGGACCACTGCATGAACTCTGGCGTCTCCGATGCTACTGCATTCACCTCTTGTCGCTGCATCCGCCTGCTGCGTCGATCATCAGCCACACTGGTAAACACCATGTAGGCTCCGTGCTCTTTAGGGTATTCGTCTTGTACTGCGCCGACTGGCCTAACAGCCGGCTACTGGGGCGGTGGCGGAGGCGGCTGCCCAGCAGGCGGAGGAGGCAGGAGGCCATCTCCCTTGGCGATCCTGGTGAGCCAGTGGCACTTCCAGGTGGTGTGATTCGACGGTTTCGTGCCGCTATGGAACTTGCAAGGTCCATCCAGGGTCTGTTCGTAGGAGAAGGCCGGCAACCAGTTTGGCTTGCCGCCTTTCTGTCGCTTGGGCGGAGGCTGCTCATCTGGCTGCTGGGCTTCAACGGTCGCGACTTGCCAGCTGCTAGAAGCCGGCTGCGGGGCCTTGCGCTTGTGGTCGCCCTGCTGTTGTCGCCGGCTGGCGTCTGCCGCCGGAGTTCTTGGAGCTTGAGGGGCCACTTTGCCAGTTGTGCCGATTTGAATCTCCGCCTTCATGGAGGAGTCGGCCGTGGCGTACTTGTCCGCTATGATCAGCAGCTCGTCGAGGGTTTCTGGCTCGTCGCAGAGGAGCTTGTGCTTGAGGAGGGTGCCTTCTCTGCACCAGGCTGTGAAGTACTCGATGGCCTGCACCTCGTGCACGCCCTCGCAGGAGTTCCGAAGCTCGGCCCAACGCGTGAGGTAATCATGAGTCGACTCCTCGGGGCCTTGCACGCACAAGGAGAGCTGACGAGGATTGGGAGGATGCTTGTATGTGCTGGTGAAGTTGCGGACGAACGCTTCGGTGAAGTCGACCCGGCTGTTGATGCTGTGGGGCTTTAGGCTGTTCAGCCATGTCCGGGCCATGCCCTGGAGCATGAGCGGAATGTACTTTACGGCAATACGCTTGTTGCCGTTTGCTATGCTAACAGCCGTGGAGTAGTCGACTAGCCAGTCTTCCGGCTTCACGGAGCCGGTATACTTGGGCGTGTCTCTTGGGAGCGTGAACCCTCTGGGAAAGGGCTCGCCCTGAATGCAGGGCTCAAAACAAGGCGGACCCAGCTCGTCTTCTTCTTCCAGCGCTAAGGATCAATGAAGTCGGTCGATCCGGTGGCGGGCGTCATTCTCTCCAACTCCCTCTCGGCGGCCAAGGAGGTCACTGAGAGTCAGATGGTCAACAGGCAGCGGGGAGACTCGCCTCTCCTTGCGGGGAGGGGGAGGCGGACAGTCGTCCCGTCGTTCCACTGCTCTTGGGCGGCCGTCTCGGTCGTGCTCTATGGTAATGCGAGTCCGACTGTGGCTGACAGTCGGCTCCTTGTCTCTTCTTCCTCGGGCGCCGCCAGGCGGCGTCTGAGACATCGCGCCTTGATCTCGGTGAAGGTCGTCGTTTGGCCGTTGCGGCGCCTCCATGCGGCAGCCAGCCTCGTTCTGCGCGGCGGCCGTGTCGAGGTGCCGCTAGACTCGCTCCATCATGAGGCGGCATTCTTCGCCCTCGAAATTGTCCAGCTCATCCGCCGCTGCCTAGGCGGCTGGGATGTTCTCCGCTGGCATAGCATACACAGGGCGGCTTGCCCCAAACAGGTTGGCGATGGCTACGCCGTGCTGCTGGACTGCGCCAAGGCGGTTGGGCCCTACCAGGGCCGGCGAGCCGCCGACGGCGCGATCCATCTCCCGCCGGTAGGCTTCTGACAAGCGCCTCATGCTGGCCAGCTTCTTCGCGCCTTCAACGAGCTGAAGGCGGCGCGCCTCCAATGTCTCTGTGTCAGCGTCTTCCGGAATGGGCGCAGTTAGGTCTTGCAGCGCCTCACCGAGTGAGTCGTGCGCTCCTCCACCGGGGAGCTCGTCATGACTGATGACTAGCACCTCGGTGACGGTGCTTCCATTGCTCTCCGTGCGAGGGAGAGGTTCGTCATAGACCACCACATTGGTGGGGAACGCGTCGAGTGACGCGTTGTCAGAGTCGACCAACATCAGGTCGGTGGAGCCTACGGACTCCAAGTCTACGGGAGGCTCGCCGGAAATGTGGAGTTGATCGAGGAGGCCCGTGAGGAGGTTCTCGGGGCCGCCCGTGCCTGTGTCGGACGCAGGTTCGTCGGAGAGGCGGACCTCACCGACAAGTTCGGCCAAGGAGCTGGCCACGTAGGCGATCTCAACGCTGCTTAGCACGTCGGTGCAAACACCGTCTGGCGTGCCTAGCTGGCTGCGCTCGCCAGGGAGGAAAAGGGTTCCCGTCCAGAACAGATCTCCAGACGGCGGTGCACCAGGCCCCACGGTGGATGCCAAATGTCAGGGGTTTGGTGCGACATATGCCAAAGGATGGCTTATCATGGTGGGGGCGAGTAGAACGTCGCCGGTGCCTGGAAACGAGATGAGGCGAAGACATGCACGCCGGCGAATCTTACCAAGCTTCGGGGCTCTCTGAGGAGATAATACCCCTACTGCTGCTCTGTGGGGTCTCCGCATGATCACTATGGCAAAGTGTTTACACGGTTGCTCCTTGAGCTGTTTCTTGGAGGTAGGAGAGGGCAAGGCTAGCTCTCTCCCTTCTATATGATCTGGCCTAGAGCTACTGGGTTCCAACCCCTTGCATGGGTGCCCTGGAGGCTTTATATAGGCCTACCCCCCAGGGGTACAATGGTAATCCGTCTGGACGTGGGCCCAGCCATCAGTGCCTCTGGCCTCCGTCTTCTCCGCTGACTACTGGGGCCCGCCGACTGGTGGGCCCCGCCGACTGGTCTAGGTCCGCCGTGGGCGGGTCTTGCCGGCTGCTGATTACTGTAGTCATGCTTCTGATGATGCGGGCTTGATCATGAGGTCGTGGCAATAGCCCCGCCGCCTGGCGGGCGATCACTATTGCCACTCCCCATCACTTCTCGGTTAATGGTGCATGGGCCCCAGGGGAGGGCTCGGCCGACTCCCCGGGACCGACTCCCGACGGATCCGACTGGTGGTCCTCTCGCCGGCTCCTGGGGTCTCACTGGCTAGTGGGTCCCGCTGCCTCTAGGCCGTACCGACAAGCCGTCATGGGAGCAGGATTCGCCCTGCAGTGCTGATGTTAGGGCCGGCATGGCAACAGTGCTACGTCGCGCGGAGATCTTCCGGGGTACGGCGTACTGTGGCCATGCCTGCCCTTGGGAAGGGGCAGGGGCGGGCTTCATCGTTGCCACTCTCCTACCCCGTCCCAGTTGATGAGGTCGTGGGGAGTGTTGGAGTCGTAGGCTGACTCCCCAAAGCCGGCTTCTCTGGAAGTCGCCAATCAGGAGTCGGCTTTCCGTGAAGCCGTCCCTGGGACTCGGCCGTGAGTGGTCAGTCGGCCATCTTGCCGTTGACTTCTTGAAGGCGGCTCCTTGTCCTGGGGTCTTGAGGGGCGCAGCCTGCACCGATGTCTTGAAAGGTTCTGGGGCTCGGGTTGGCCTACCCGTGGCCCATTACTTCGACAAACTGCGAAAGAAACAAGATCCGATTACTAATCTGGACTAAAGTCAAATTTTACTGTACCAAAATCTTGTTCAAGTTGGTTAAACGGAAAGAGGGCTTCGAGACGAAGATCTGGGCGCTTGAATCGCCTGATTCCGATAAATGAGTGAAAATATAAACTAAAACAAAAATCGGATCAGAAATCATGATCGAAAATAATTGCGAAAAATCCGAGAAAGAAGAAAAACTGACGAACAGGCTAACGAACGAACGTTCGTTGTCTGTGACTAACGGGCGAAAATCGTTCGTTAAAATGAACATACGGACGAATGTCCGCTAAGTAACTAAATCGAGAAAACCGGCGATCCGATCTTATAAAAAACCGAAAATAGGGTTTTTCTAAAAAACCGAATGTTTTTACCTAAATCAAAAAATGAACGGCGAGATTTGCGAACTCCAGCGCGGCTCTGGAGGCTTCCGGCGAGCGGGGCAGCGGAGGGTGGCTCAGCGGCGGCGCAGCAGCAGCGGCGTGTGGCGATGGCGGCAGCAGCGGCGCAGGGCGGTGGGGCGGCTTGCGGGCGGCGGCGGGTGCGGCTTGGGGCTCCAGGGCGGCCCCGGGTCGGCTTTTAAAGGGGAGGAGGTGGCTTGCGGGAGGGGGCGGGGAGGCGTGGCCGACTCGGCTACGGGGAGCGGCGGCGCGGCGGTCGCGGTCTCCGCGAGGGAGACGGCGGCGCGGGGAGGCTGGGCCAACTGGGCCTTGGCCCAGTTCGGTCCGGCAGCTTCTCCTTTAAAAAAAATAGATTCTGCCAAAAAGAAATCCTAAAAAAATAAATAAAAATCTAAAAATACCAAAACAAATTTTCATCGTCTAAATAAAATATTTAGAATAGGGTGAACATTTTCTTTGCCTAAAATGCAATTTTTGAAAAATGCATATTTTTTCCTATGCAAATAAAATAGCTGTAAAATCTGAATAAAAGCAAATATTTGATTTTAATATTTTTCCTCCAATATTTTATTTATTTTGAAGAAGTCATATTATCTCCTCATGTATTTTAATATGAAATATTTTCGGAGAGAAAAGTAATTAAAACAAATAATCCTCGTCTCAATATTTAATAAAATTGAAATATGAAAACAGTGAAATCCCCAACTCTCTCCGAGGGTTCTTGAGTTGCTTAGAATTTCGAGGATCGCGAAACGAAATGCAAATAAAATATGCTATGCATGAATGACCTATGTATAACATTCCAAATTGAAAAATTGGGATGTTACATCGGTCCGGGCCGCTTCATCCAACAATACCGCCGAATCAAAGTAAGACGTTGCTGGTAAGCAGTATGACTATTATCGCTCACAACTCATTGTTTTCTACTCGTGCATATAACATCTACACATAGACCTGGCTCGGATGCCACTGTTGGGGAACACAGTATTTCGAAATTTTCCTACTATCACGCAAGATCTATCTAGGAGATGCATAGCAATGAGCAGGGACAGTGTGTCCATGTACCCTCGTAGAACGAAAGCGGGAGCGTTTAGTAACGCGGTTGATGTAGTCGAATGTCTTCGCAATTCAACAGATCCAAGCACCGAACGTACGGCACCTCCGTGTTCAGCACACGTTCAGATCGATGACGTCCCTCAAGCTCTTGATCCAGTTGAGGACGAGGGAGAGTTTCGTCAGCATGACGGTGTGTTGACAGCGATGATGAAGTTACCGGCGCAGGGCTTTGCCTAAGCACTACAACGATATGACCAATGTGTGTAACTGTGGAGGGGGCACCGCACACGGCTAAGAGAAGACTTGGTGTGTCTTTGGGGTGTCCTCCTCCCACCTATATAAAGGAGGGGGGAAGAGGAGGCTGGCCCAAGGGGGCGCGCCATAGGGGGGAGTCCTACTTGGACTCCCGGTCCAAGTAGGATTCGCCCCCCCTTTCCTATTCCAACTAGGAGAAGGAGGGAAGGGGGAAGAGGAGAGAGGAAGGAGGGGGGCGCTGCCCCCACCCCTTGTCCAATTCGGATTGGCAAGGGGTGTAATGACCCAAACCTGATAAGATTCGATGTCTCTGTGCTCATTGTGCTAGTCCCTGGATCGACTCGCTAGCACACACAGTACATATGAATATCAAATGCATCATTTACTATAACGTATGATCCAGAATTCATAAAGTATTACAAACTGAGTAGCACATAGCTAACTTTATTCAACAATAACAGCGGAAAGGTAGCATAATAAATGATGAATCCCATCAATGCCCACTGGCGAAAATGCTGAGTGAAGACTCTGCATCCATCCATCCACTCACCGCCTCCGGAGACCCGCCGGAGACACGCCACCATCGCCGCCTGAGCCGCGAGTCTTCACTCAGCATTTTCGCCAGTGGGCATTGATGGGATTCATTGTTTATTATGCTACCTTTCCATTGTTATTATTGAATAAAGTTAGTTCTGTGCTACTCAGTTTGTAATACTTTATGAATTCTGGATCATACGTTATAGTAAATGATGCACTTGTTATTTGATATTCATATGTAGTGTGTGTGCTAGCGAGTCGATCTAGGGACTAGCACAATGAGCACAGAGACATCGAATCTTATCAGGTTCGGGTCATTACAAGGGGGGCGCCACCTCCTGAACGGCCCTCTCTCTTCTCCACTAAGGCTCATGGTGGGCCATTATCCTACCGAGAGGGGGGGGTTCCGGTAACCCCCGGTACTCCGAAACTTATCCGAAACGACCCGAACCATTCCGGTGTCCGAATGTAACCTTCCAACATATGAATATTTACCTCTCGACCATTTCGAGACTCCTCGTCATGTCCGTGATCTCATCCGGTACTCTGAACAAACTTCGGTCATCAAATCACATAACTCATAATACAAATCATCATCGAACGTTAAGCGTGCAGACCATACGGGTTCGAGAACTATGTAGACATGACCGAGACATATCTCAGGTCAATAACCAATAGCGGAACCTGGATGCTCATATTGGCTCCTACATATTCTATGAAGATCTTTATCGGTCAAACCGCATAATAACATACGTTGTTCCCTTTGTCATCGGTATGTTACTTGCCCGAGATTCGATCGTGGGTATCATCACACCTAGTTCAATCTCGTCACTGACAAGTCTCTTTACTCGTTTCGTAATGCATCATCCTGTAACTAACTCATTAATCACATTGCTTGCAAGGCTCATAGTGATGTGCATTACCGAGAGGGCCCAGAGATACCTCTCCGATACACGGAGTGACAAATCCTAATCTCGATCTATGCCAACCAAACAAACACCATCGGAGACACCTATAGAGCATCTTTATAATCACCCAGTTACGTTGTGAAGTTTGATAGCACACAAGGTGTTCCTCCGGTATTCGGGAGTTGCATAATCTCATAGTAAGAGGAACATGTATAAGTCATGAAGAAAGCAATAGCAATAAAACTAATCGATAATTATGCTAAGCTAACGGATGGGTCTTGTCCATCACATCATTCTCTAATGATTAGATCCCGTTCATCAAATGACAACACATGTCTATGGTCAGGAAACTTAACCATCTTTGATTAATGAGCTAGTCAAGTAGAGGCATACTAGGGACACTCTATTTGTCTATGTATTCACACATGTACCAAGTTTCTGGTTAATAACTTTATTATTGCCTATAGGGCATATTTCCTTCAAGAAGAACCCCTTTTATAGGCACCCCCGATTCCAACCGTTATGCACTTAGGTCGTGCACAAGCGGTACTACCGCTTGGAGGAGCGGTACTACCGCTTAGCATGGTTAAAACAGCCCAACGAGAGAGAAAAGCACGAGTTGTAGATCTGCCAGAGAGGTAGTACCGCTCTAGGGAGATGTAGTACCGCCCGGAGAGGTAGTACCGCTCAGGAGGAGAGGTAGTACCGCTTACCACTTATAAGTGGTACTACCACTCAGGTGGAGAGGTAGTACCGCTTACCGCTTATAAGAGGTACTACCGCGAAACCCGACACGAAAAAATGCATCCCCAGAAGCAGCGGTACTATGCGCGGCACAGGGCCTCGGTACTGCCGCTTATAAGCGGTACTACTGCTCTATAGAGAAGTACTACTGCTTGAGGCTTTCAGGAACACAACAGAGAAAACAGAGGATGCAATAAAGCCTAAACTGCAACAACTTCTGCATATGAGCTCCGAATTGAGCAAACTCAAGCTTGTTGGATAGATGACGACGAGTAGCATCCAACAACGTCTGCTTATAAAAAGAAGAGGCAGGGGAGGTATGCCTAAGATATAGAGGAGTGAAACCTCCAAAAGAGAAGAACCGATAGAACCTCCAACATCGAAAAAATCATAGAAGATGGATGTGAACTCCATTTTTGATGAACTCGAGCTTGTCATCAAGATGACCATAAGCTCTAAGATTGACGAAGAGAACCAGCAAAAACCACAACATTGAAAACATCATAGAAGATGCATGTGAACTCTATTTTCGTTGAACTCTAGCTAGTCATGAAAATGACCATAAGCTCCAAATCTCACAAGGAGAAGAACCAAACAAGAACCAATAAATATGATGCAAGGATGCAATGGTTTGAGCTCTCTACGAACGATATGATCAAGCTACTCATCGAGAGCCCTCCTTGATAGTATGGCAATCGGTCCTATAACCCGGTCTCCCAACTACCACCATGAGACCGGTAAAGTATAAAACCTATCGAGGGCAAACCTTTGCCTTGCACATAGTCCACTTGAGCTAGATGATGATAATCTTGACTCCCTCAAGTTGGACCACCTTTCTTGATTACGTTGGCTCGATGAAGACTAGTTGATTACTCCCCCATACTCCACTATGACTGAGCCACTCTTTGGCACATCTTCACAAGTCCATTGACACCACAATGGACAACAAGCTTCAAGGATGATCTCTTCGTGTTGCTCCACTTGAACTTGCACACCGCAATCTTGATGACGATCACCACTTGATGTCATCCACCATGGGTTGTATGAGATATTCCTCTTGATGCAAGCCCATCGAAAACAAACCTAACCCCACATAGAACTCACACGTAGATCATGGGCCAGTACACAAAGCATAATGGACAATGCTTACCATATCATGGGATCACTTGATCCCTCTCGGTACATCTTGTACGCTTTGTGTGTTGATCAACTTGATTCACTCTTGACTCAGTCTTGATCAACCTTGTATCGTGTCTTCTATATGACCACTCTTTGGATAATTCCTTGAATAGCACATTGGTCAACATATAAACTCCTTGAAACCAACAAATGGACTTCAAGAAATTCCTATGAACAAATCCTTTAAATATAACTCAAGAAAACCATTAGTCCATAGAGATTGTCATCAATTACCAAAACCAAACATGGGGGCACAACATGTTCTTTCAAAAGTGCCATCCAAGAATTCTTTAATTGCATTGGAACTTTGGCTTGTGATGATGCTCCTATACTTAAAACAACAAAAAATTATGCTAAAGCTATTTCTACACTTGTTCCTAAACTTGAGAGAAGATTTATGCGTGCCCATCCTACCTTGCAAAGATTGTTTTATGAGTTGTCGGTTATTAAAAATCCTAGGGCTAAGAAGATAGCTACCCTTGTCCTCTTGAACGAATTTGATTATATAGTGCGGGAAGTTAGAGAGATCTTTGATTTTTATGGTACGAGTCATGAAAAACCGGTAATAGATTATGGATTAAATTTTATATAATGAAGATTACTTGCTGAGACATTTATTTCGTGATAATCACAATTTTTATGAGATTACCAAAAAGGAAGTCCCCCATTTAAACATCATCCAACAAGTTTTCAATGGTATTAATAAACAATACTCTTGGATCGTAAAAGGGAACCAAGAAGGGATTGATGATGGGCAACTTAATGATGCTAGGATTTTGGTTGATGATGTGTTCCATGTTATTTTTTAAAAAACTCTTGATAAAAGCACATCCCTAGATGATAAGAAGAAAGATCACAACACTTGAAACTATGCATTACGACTGGTTAGGGGCGTAAAACAATACCGCTAGTTGGGAGGCAACCCAATAGTTATCTTATTTTTCTTGTTTCTTTTTCTGGTTTTTTGTGTGCACACAATTATGCTACTGTTATGGTTGGATTCTTGTGTTTAATTTAGTTTTTGTGCCAAGTAAGGCCTTTGGGATAATTTGGATGATAGTTGCTTTGATTCTATGAAAAAACAGAAACTTTTTGCATCCAGTAGCAGAACTGTTAAAATTTGCTGGAGCGTGATAAAATTCTGAATTTTTTACACATGTTTTACACACAAATTTCCCACGCTATCCTAATTTTCAAGATTTTTTGGTGTTACATAAGTATGGTTATTGTTTTAATTACTATAGACTGTTCTGTTTTTGACAGATTCTATTTTCGTTGCGTTGTTTACTTGTTTTGATGAATCTGTGGATTGTATCGAGGGGTATAAGCCATGGTGAAGTTAGAATATTTTAGGTATAATGCAATAATAAAATATGAATGGGTTTAAAATAGTACATATAGTAGTGATTTGCTTTGTTATACTAATGGATCTCAGGAAGGTTTTTGTTGAGTTTTGTGTGCTGAAGTTTTCAATATTTGAGTGAGATCACGATGGATGAAGGAATAAGAAGTGGCAAGATCCTAAGCTTGGGGATGCCGGAGGCACCCCAAGGTAATATTCAAGGACACCCAAGCATCTAATCTTGGGGATTCCCCGGAAGGCATCCCCTCTTTCTTCTACCAACTATCAGTAATTTTATTTCGAGCTATATATTTACTCATCACATGATATGAGTTCTCCTTGGAGCGTCGTGTATTATGTGAGTCTTTGCTTTGTTTGCTTTTTAGTTTGTCACAATCATCTTTCCTGGACACACCTTTCTAAGAGGGACACACATCATTCGTGGTTTGTTACAATACTCCATCTGCTTCATTTATATACAATACTCTATGTGCTTCATTTATATCTTTTAACCTAGGCAGTTGCTCTAGTGCTTCACTTATATCTTTTAGAGCATGGCGGTGGTTATATTTTAAAGAAATAGTTGCACTCATGCTTCGTTTATATATTTTTGAGAGTTGATAGTAATGGCAATCAGTACAAGTTATGAATTTGGTCCTAATATGGTAGGTATTCAGGAGGGATATAATAAAACTTTCATGTAGATCACTGAATATGATAAGTTTGATTCCTTCCAATAGTTTTTTGATTTAAATGTGGTAATATGTGGGCTATGCTGGTGAGTAATTCTTGTTTAGTAAGAATATTGGTGTTAAGGTTTGTGATTTTCAAAGCATGCACGTGTAGTCTCTCGTTATGCTATGAAGTTGGAGCATGATTTATTATCGATTGTCTTCCTTATGAGTGGCGGTCGGGGATGAGCGATGCTCTTTTCCTACCAATATATCCCCCTAGGGGCATGCGTAGTAGTACTTTGCTTCGAGGGCTCATAAACTTTTGCAATACGTATATGAGTTGTTTATGACTAATGTGAGTCCATGGATTATACTCATTGTGACCTTTCCATAATTTGCTAGCCTCTTCGGTACCGTGCATTACCCTTTCTCACCTTGAGATGTGGTGCAAATTTCGCCGGTGCATCCAAACCCCATGATTTGATACGCTCTATCACACATAATAAGCCTCCTTATATCTCTTCTTCAAAACAACCACCATACCTGCCTATTATGGCATTTTCATTGCCATTTAGAGATATATTTCCATGCAATCTTCCACTGTTCCGTTTTATTATGACACATATCATCATTATCATATTGCTTTGCATGATCATATAGCTGACATAGTATTGGTGGTTCAGCCACCATTCATCATTTTTTATACATGTTACGCTAGATCATTGCATATCCTGGTACACCGTCGGACGCATTCACATAGTCATATTTTGTTCTAGTATCGAATTGTAATTTTTGAGTTGTAAGTGAATAGAAGTGTGATGATCATCATATTCATTATTAAAGTATTGTCCCAAGTGAGGAAAGGATGATGGAGGCTATGATTCCCCCACAAGTCGAGATGAGACTCCAGACAAAAAAAAGAGGCCAAAAAGAGCCCACAAAAAAGAGGCCAAAAAGAGCCCAACAAAAAAACGAGAGAAAAAATTCGAGAAAAAGAGAGAAGGAGGAATGTTACTGCCATTTCCACATTTGTACTTTAAAGTAGCACCATGTTTTTCATATAGGGAGTCTCCTGTGCGTTCACTTTTATATAACTGCCAGGAATTTTTCATTGTAGAACTTGGTTTGTATATTTCAATGATGGGTTTCCTCAAATGCCCGATGTCTTCATGAGCAAGCAAGTTGGATGCACACCCACTTAGTTTTATTTTTGAGCTTTCGTACACTTATAGCTCTTAGTTTATCCGTTGCATGCCAATCCCTACTCATTGCATTGACATTAATTGATGGGCATCTTCATAGCCCGTTGATTAGCCTCGTCGATGTGAGACTTTTTATTTTTTTGTCTTCTCAATAACAATCCAGTTGCGGGACATATGCTATGACCGGTGTGAAACAACAACGCTCAATGGTCAGCTCCAGACAAAAACGCATGAATCTTGGAGCTTTTCATCCGACGGCGGAGAAGTTAGACAACAGTCGACACATTAACAGTTCGCAGTTCGGCTATACTAAAATTATATTGAGCGACGTCTTCCTTGAAAATTGAAAAAATGCAGCTCGGCAAATGCGAAAATGCACTACATAAAACACAAACACTAACAACTAAAAAAAGAAACACAAACACGCAAATGACCGAAAACACATGGACAAAAATGTGCAGAGCACTCGTCCTGGGACAAGAACAACACGTGAGCTGTACTAGAAAAACATAAATCTTGGAAATTGCATATATGTAGAGAGAGAAAGGAAAAAACAATAAAAAAAGAACAAGTTGGAAAAGCCAAGCCTATAACACACAAGAGAGAGCAACAAAAACACCTACAGCCCGCGTAGAGATGCCAAAGAGCAGCATACAGCAGCAGGCCAACAGGCAAAATCACTAATTAAGGAGTACTCGTTGCAAAGAGCACACCACTTTCCCAGGTCGCGATAAGTGGCGCACATGCAGCGCGCCACTTGTCGTAACCTGGGAGTTTTCCCTTTTTTCGTAGATCCGTTTATTCAAAATGTTTTATCTCTTAAACCGTGCATTCAAATCTCGAATCGTTTTCACCGTTGGATTCCTCGCGTCGAGATCTTCCAAATTAGATCCCATGTTGATAAGTTTTGACGAACTTTTTTTTTACGAAAAAACCGGATGAAAGAAACCGGACGAAAAAACCGGACCGGAAGCATGGTTTTTTCCCTTTGCGAAAGAGGCACGTCCGTGCCTCTCGCGAAATCACAACCGTGCCTCTCGTGGAAGCAAAATCGTGACTCTCATGAAAGGAAAAAAACAGAAAACACGTTTTTTTCCGTTTCCGAGAGGCACGGCCGTAACTCTCGCGAAAGCACAACCGTGGCTCTCGCGAAAGCAAAACCGTGACTCTCGCGAAAGAAAAAAAAACAGAAAACGCGTATTTTTTTCCCTTTCCGAGAGGCACGGCCGTGACTTTCGCGAAAGCACAACCGTGCCTCTCGCGGAAGCAAAACCGTGACTCTCCCGAAAGAAAAAAAAGAAAAAACGCGTTTTGTTTTTCCCTTTTCGAGAGGCATGGCCGTGACTCTCGCGAAAGTACAACCGTGCCTTTCACGGAAGCAAAACCGTGACTCTCGCGAAAGAAAGAAAAAATAGAAAACGCGTTTTTTTCGTTTCCGAAAGGCATGGCCGTGACTCTTGCTAAAGCACAACTGTGCCTCTCGCGGAAGAAAAACCGTTACTTTCGCGAAAGGAAAAAAAACGCATTTTTCACGCACAATTTTTTTTGATCGAAAAGCTAAGAAAGACCGGGGGAAAACCAAAACGTCGAAAAACCCCGGAAAAAACCGTTTAAAAAGCCGAAAACACGTGCGGAAAAATAAAAAATAAAACAAAATCCAAAGGAAGCGTCCAGAGCGCAACACGTGGCAAATGACTAAAAACACGCCAAGTGACGCTGATCGTTGTGAGGCTCCCGAAGAAACGCTCGTTAACTAGTTGCTCCCGCCCAACAGGGGCAAGAACCGCACCGTGCAATAGGAGGAGCAGGCCGACAGCAGAATAGAGCAACACACACGCAGCCCACATAGAAACAAACCACGGCCATGCAAACACAACAATGGCACTACTTATATAAAAAAAAGGGATAATAGCAACGCTAAAGTGGATCGTAAAGGAAAAAACAAGTGCAGTTCAAATTTTAGAGCCTTCAGATCATGCGGTGGAGAGATTAGATGTAACATAGTTATTTTTCATCTACTTTCTCCGTTCCCAAATATAATTTTTTTAGACATTTTAAATAGACTATAATATATGGATGCATGTAGACATATTTTAAAGTGTATGTTCACTTATTTGGTTTTGTATATAGTCATTTGTTGAAATCTTTAAAAAGACTTATATTTAGGAACAAAAGGAGTAGATGTGAGTTAGCAAATCCGTTAAAAAATTACTAGCTCGTGCGGCAGAAGCAATCGCAAACCATGCATAAAGAAACTAGTCAGGAAAAGAATATGCTTTTTAGTACTGCAATGACCTTGTCAAGCGGCGCGTCTATTTCTACAATCATTTCCCTCAGGCCCGGCTTGCTTCCTAGCTGGGAGGCAGAGCTCCCCCCATCCAGCATCTAGCCTAGTGTGGAAGGAGCCAAGATATAGCACCCAATGTAGTCCTCCACTCATATGTGGTTTTGGATTTTACCTGCCATGAAATTCCTACCATCTTAGGCTCTGTTTGGTTCGGCTGTGAATTTCTAAAAGCAGCTACGAAAAATCTGCTGTGGAAAAACAATTATGACAAATTTGATGTGAAAAAAATGTAAGTCATTTGGCAAACCAGCTGATACAATTTTTTCAGATTTTGGCTCGCAGCGGAATAAGATTTTGGAAAGCACGTCCTGAGCTGCTTTCACTTTTGATTCAGATTTTCGCAGCGGATTTCTGGAATCGGATTCTGCTGGGTTCGCCCTTTGGTTCAGATTATGCTGCGCGGCAGCGGAATCCGTCGATAAAAGCTAAACCAAACAGGGCTTAGTGTGACGTCGATCTTCACTTCTTTAGGATTTACCTTCCGTTGAAATTTTCTTTCGAGAAACTTTTAATCAATTCATAATCGTATGGCAATACACAAAATATCAAAAGTATCAAAAATTACAATCAAATCCGTGGACCATCTTTGACCATACATATTAGCAAAGCATCAACAAAAAATCTGGTAAATCATATTATTACGATTCTAAATTGTTTTCGGCCAAACTATGTATGTAGTATGGACTGGGGAATATTGTAATAAATATACTTTTATTATTTTCATTTGCAAAAATGAATTGGCTAACATGGGTCTACACGCACCCAAATGAATATGAAAATCTAAAACATAGTAGAAAATATCAAACATTTCTGATTTTTTATATAATCATGGCCATGTTTTACTCGCATGTGAAGTCTCATGGAGAAATTATAGAGAAAATTCCTTATTTGACACTGTCTTGAAATCTGGTTCCTTATTTGACACCGAAAAAGTTTTTCTTTCCTATTTGACACTAGTGCTAAATTTTATTCCCTATACGACACTTCCGTCCATTTTGAGCCTAAATGACACCTGAAAAGACGATTTTGCCTCTCATGCGGTATGTGTGCGCGCGTGCGTGTGCTGTTGCGTGTGTGGGTGCACGCGCACATGTGTGCTGCTGCTGCATGTGTGTGTGCATGTGTGCTGCTGCGTGTGTGTTTGCTAATGCGTGTGTACGTGCGCGCATGTGTGTGTGCTGTTGCGTGCCTATGTGCTGCGTGCGTGTGTGCTGCTGCTGCGTGTGTGTGTGTATCTGGGTGTGTGCTGCGTGCGTGTGTGTTGCTGCGTGTGTGTTGCTGCGGGTGTGGGTGCACGCGCGCGTGCGTATGTGTGCGTGTGCGTGTGTGTTGGTGCATGTGTATGTGTTGCTGCGTTTGTGCTCCTGCCTTCGCACTGATGCTGTGTGTGTGCGCTATTGCCCCCCACACACATACCACATGAGGGGCAGAAGAGTCTTTTCATGTGTCATTTAGGCTCAAAATAAACGAAAATGTCATATAGGAAATAAAATTTAGAATTTATGTCAAATAGGGAAGAAAAACTTTTTCAGTGTCAAATAAGGAAACAAATTTTAAAATAGTGTCAAATAAGGAATTTTCTCGAAATTATATGCCCAGTCGTCTGGGTAAAAAAACTAATCAAAACTAGACCTTGAAAAAAAAAAGCTTTCTAGAGCATCTGTTTTTTTTTTCCTGTAGAATACCACTAAGGTCATTTCTCCATGAAACTTAGACGCGAGTTGAACACTCACCAAAACCATTTCAAAAATGTTTCAATTTTTCGATATTTTCCGTTTTAAGTGGTTATCTAGGTGCAAGTGAAATCTAATCCACTTTGTTTTGGTATTAGCTATCTAAATAAGCTCGCAATGTTTAGCGCTCAACCAAACATGTTGTACATAATTTTATAGCGATGTGGTGTGTATTTTACGTGTCTATTAGATTGATTTTAGAGCCAACCACTAGTTGAACACTTCGAGATCTAGATTTACATTGGATGAAAATAGGTATTTAAAGCTCTACCGGACAGGGCCAAAGAAGAACAAGCCAGCTATGGGTTCATTAGTGAAAATAAATAGTTATAATTGGCTCACTAGTCAATTGTGAGCCATCATATTTCATAAAAAAATGTAAAAGTCGTGAAAAACGACCAACCCAAAACAAGAGCTTAGCTAATTATATTTAGGACGGATAAAAATACTGCATTTGGTTGATAACATATGAGATTCAGTCCTTAACGCTATAGGTACCACCAATAATACACAAAGCCAAGTGATAAGAACCGGAGAACATCTTAAGAAAACATTAGCACAGTACTTAGTACTATTATAGCAATAGCAGTCCAATTAATCTGAAGTAAGAATAAGAAAGAAATTACACTGGCATCGTGCTTTCCGCCAATCTCAAAGCACCTGCACTGACCCGGGGTCGGCCTTCTCGTTCGAGATCAATGGCTCGTAGCGCCTCCTGTCCGCCCTGTCCTCATCGTGCTCCCCTTTCTCGGGCCCGGCTCCCCCTGCCGCGGCCGCCGCCGCCGACGCGTGGCCCCCGCCCTTCCCAGCGTCGGACATCTCCACGTCTGGAGAGGACGACGATGTCAGCGCCTGCGCCCGCCGCGCCTGCGCCTCCCAGTCGGTGGATCCCACGGCGTACAGCATGAGCCCGGCGCAGCAGACCTGGGCGGCGAGGAGCCCCAGCCATAGCCCAACAAAGCCCACGCCGTACCAGAACGCAAGGACGACGGCGACGGGCATGCCCACAAGATAGAAAGCGCCGAGGTTAACGTGCGCGGCTCGCGACGGCCGCGCGCTGCCGCGGAGTACGCCGCAGCCGACGGTCTGCGGGCAATTGCCGAGCTCGCAGAGCCCTACGACCGGCAGCGCGGCGGCAGTCAGGCGGAGGATGTCGGCGTCGGCGGTGAAGAGTCGACCCCATGCGTGGCGCATCCCCGCTGCGAACGACATGGCCACGAGCCCCATCACGGCGGCGCCGACCACGGCCACGCGGGCCGCAGCGCGCGCGCGGCCTGGGCGATTCGCGCCCAGCTCGTTTCCCACGCGGGTCGACACGCCGAAGCCCAGGGACGACGGGAAGACATACACAAGCGCCGTCGTCTGCATAAGCACGCCCATGGACGCCACCGCTGGCTTTGGCTCCGGCAGTAGCCCGCACAGCAAGATCATCACCTCGTACCACCACCACTCCAAGCACACCGACACGCAGCTAGGAGCGGCCAGCCGCGCGAGCTGGCCCCATCCGGCGAGCCACTCCGCCGTGGGACCCCATGCCTCCCGCAACGCCGTGTCGCGCCGGCTGACGTGCGCGAGCAGCACGCCGAGTAGCACGAAGTTTGAAGCCGACGCCGCGGCGGCAACCCCCTCGGCACCGAGCCCGAGTCGCCCCACCAGCACGTAGTTGGCCAGCACGTGGAACAGCACGGCTGCGCCCGCGGCGGTGGTGAGCGGCTGCGTGATACCTTGCGACCGGAGGTAGACGCGTAGCGGGTGGATCAGGGAGAAGGTGAAGAGGTCGGGGAGGGAGAACAGGAGGTACTGCTGCGCGAGCACCGTGATCTCGCGGTCCTGGCCGAGGAAGAAGAGGATCTTTGACATGTTGAGCCACAGCGCAGAGAGCGGCAGCGAGCAGCAGAGCAAGAAGAGAACAGAGCGGTAGAGCGTGAGGCCCAGGAGCCTCGGCTGGTTGGCGCCAAACGCCTGAGAGCAAAGCGGGTCCATTCCGAGGGAGAGCCCAGAGAGCACTGAGTAGCCGGTGATGTTGGCGAAGGCGACGGCGAGCGAACCCGCCGCTAGCTGGAGGTCGCCGAGGGAGCCGAGGAAGAGCATGGACAGCGCTGTGCGGGAGTAGAGCAGCAGCGCCGTCAGCGCGATCGGGCACGCCAGCCGGCACAGTGCCACCGCCTCGCGGAAAGTCTCGCCACCAGTCACAGTCAGGAGCACGGCGTGGCCGTCAACCCTGTGGCACTTGAGCTGGGGGTGACAATGAGCGCCGGCCGCGTCGCCCCCGTGCCCGTGAACATCGGCGCACTGGGCCAGCGTGACATAGACGTGGTGGAGGCCCTTGCCACCGGAGACTGCCACCGGTGGCGCCGACGGCGCAGGGGTGGTGGTGCACATCGGTCCGCTGTTTTGCGTGCTGCAGCTGCAGCTTAGAGATCGAGAAGAGTGGGCGAGACTAGTAGCAGAGCAGAGTTTAGAGCTTGGTGGTGTACTTGGTCGGGGACACCCTGTGCAGGGGTGCAGAGTGCCGGAGCCAGAGCGAGTGCATGGGGTTTTATAAGGATGACGACGGCTTTGTGTTAACCTCTTGAAAGTACTCCTCCGAATGTGGATCAAGTTTCATTTTCCTTTTTTACTCTCCAGTCTCTATGGTACGAAATGGTTTGTGCTTGCCCCGGAGATTGGTGAAAATCTTCGATCTGTACCTGGTTGCACGGTCCCGCCAAAAACTTTTTGAAGATGTATAATCTTCGATAAGGTTTGTTGAGGCGGAAATTCTCGATCGTTCATTGGATTGACCGGATGATCTTGTGAAGGCGTTTTTTTGGACCCTCTATACACCAGGTACGAGAAAACGTTTTCATCATGAGTTACTTTTCTCACCAAGTGTCGGATCTTGATCAAACAACTCAAAACAGGTTGTCAATTTTGGTCTGCTTCCTCACTTCCTTCTTCCTCCTCATGACTCCCCCAGCCTACCCCGCCCTAACTGCCGCCTCCACCACCTGCGGCCGGCGGGCGCTACCGTGCACCGCCTCACCGCCTCACCGCCACGTCATCCCCTCGAACTCCCCTCACCGTCGTTGTTGGCCGCCACTCAGCCATCCCTCTAAGCCCTGAAGGTAATATGCCCTAGAGGCAATAATAAAGCTATTATTTATTTCCTTATATCATGATAAATGCTTATTATTCATGCTAGAATTGTATTAACCGGAAACATAACACATGTGTGAATACATAGACAAACAGAGTGTCACTAGTATGCCTATACTTGACTAGCTCGTTGATCAAAGATGGTTATGTTTCCTAACCATAGACATGAGTTGTCATTTGATTAACGGGATCACATCATTAGGAGAATGATGTGATTGACTTGACCCATTCGGTTAGCATAGCACTTGATCGTTTACTTTGTTGCTATTGCTTTCTTCACGACTTATAGATGTTCCTATGACTATGAGATTATGCAACTCCCGTTTACCGGAGGAACACTTTGTGTGCCACCAAACGTCACAACGTAACTGGGTGATTATAAAGGTGCTCTACAGGTGTCTCCGAAGGTACTTATTGGGTTGACGTATTTCGAGATTAGGATTTGTCACTCCGATTGTCGGAGAGGTTTCTCTGGGCCCTCTCGGTAATGCACATCACTTAAGCCTTGCAAGCATTGCAACTAATGAGTTAGTTGCAGGATGATGTATTACGAAACGAGTAAAGAGACTTGCCGGTAACGAGATTGAACTAGGTATTGAGATACCGACGATTGAATCTCGGGCAAGTAACATACCGATGACAAAGGGAACAACGTATGTAGTTATGCGGTCTGACCGATAAAGATCTTCGTAGAATATGTAGGAGCCAATATGGGCATCCAGGGAATGGTATTGGTTATTGAGCAGAGAGGTGTCTCGGTCATGTCTACATAGTTCTCGAACCCGTAGGGTCCGCACGCTTAACATTCATTGACGATATAGTACTATATGAGTTATGTATGTTGATGACCGAATGTTGTTCGGAGTCCGAGATGAGATCACGGACATGACGAGGAACTCCGGAATGGTCCGGAGATAAAGTTTGATATATGGGATAGTAGTGTTTGATCTCCGGAAGGGTTCCGGAATTCACCGGAAGGGTCCGGATGTTTCCCGAAATGTTTGGGCATGAGAACACTTTATGTGGGCCAAAGGGGAAAGCCCACGAGGCTTTTGGAAAGTGCAAAAGGAAGTTTTGCGGAGACCAGAGGCTAGACGCCAGGAACCCTAGCGTCTAGGGGGTAGACGCCGGGAACCCTGGCGTCTAGCCCTGGAGTCCGAGAAGGACTCTTGCCTTTCGGGTAAAACCGACTTTGAGGAGGCTTTTACTCCAAGTTTCGACCCCAGGGCTCAACATATAAATAGAGGGGTAGGGATAGCACCAAAGACACATCAAGAAACACCAAGCTGTGTGCCGGCAACCCCGTCCCCTCTAGTTTATCCTCCATCATAGTTTTCGTAGTGCTTACACTACTAGGGAAAAGCCTACCAGCAGCGAGGGTTTTGGGCCTCTCAGTAGCGCGGGCACCGGCGCTACTAATAAGGCGCTACAGCTAACGTATAGCAGTAGCGCCGGTTGTCCCATGCTACTGCTATACATGAATAGCTGTAGCGCTCTTTGGGAAAGGGCGCTACTGATATTATCTGCAGCGCTGTTTGCTGGGACGCGCTACTGACAATGCGGCGCTACTGCTAAATTTCCCCCCTCGCTACTACTAGTTTATTTATTAGTAATTTTCCTGCATATTTGTTTTGTATTTGAATAGGCTTTATACAATAATCTTTAGCATATCATACACATACAAATGTAATCATATCATATACATACAATTAGTCTCATCAAATCATGTCATCATCATAATCATCATCTAACACAAAGTGGTCTCTCGTCATCATCTCGAAAATAGCGATACAAGTCTCGAATGATATGCAAATACATCGCCATCCATCTAAACAATGATATACGCGAGAAGAGCTATCACTTTGAGAACATGAGTTCGTATCCCTCTTTCGCATTAGCGTGAACCTCTAAACTAACTACTGCCTGTCGCTCGGAAACCGGAAGGGCCTGACACTCCGGCCACTTGTCGTATATATACTCCTGGCATAGCACTTCTTCGCCATCTATGATCTATGCACCTGCATCATCACATGAGTCGATGATATGCAACATATATAGTTGAGCAACAGAAAGAGACAGACTTGGCAAAAATATAACAACATATCATAAGCATAAATAACAAAGTTCATCGTACCCCAAAATGCCCTAACTAGAGTGATTTTCGCTAGTCGAGGAGGAGGACGGTTTAATTACATCACAAATAAAGTTTCACCATGCATAACTCAAAGTTTTGTCATACAGAAAGTATGGACTAAACGGACGCATTGTCATATATCGACAATCACTCCAACATGTCGTTCCATCCATCCAAGTAAGGGAGATAGTCCCCAAGCCTAGTGAAAGGCTTCAGGTCGAGACGCTGAGAGGCTATCCATGTTCGGACGTCTTCCCGCGACATTTGTCCTTCTCCGTAGAACATCCCTGTTTTTCCGATGACCTCCTTCATGATGATTTGGGCAAGTTCGCGCTGGATGTTATAGAACTCAACTCAAAGTCGATGATCCTCGAATATCTCCTATGTTATAGAACTCAGCTCGAGGTCTTTCTCTACCCGCAGCACATCGTCGCGAAGTCTCTTTAGATCGCCGAATCTGGACCGTAGCACTGTTGCAAGTAGGATTGGTTGACCGAGGATATGCCATTTATCCGCACCGGGGATATCTATACGGTCCTGAAGCCGAGGCTGCTGAGGCGGCTGGATCATAGAAACAGCTTTTTTGCCTTCCCTCGCTCTCTTCCTAAACTTCTTTACTACCGGAAGGTCGTCCATAATATGTTGAGACGGCAATTCAGGCACCGACTCATGACGCTCAAACCCCGAGGAGGCGCCAGTATAGACATACTGTTCAGCAGCGCCATCGTCGTCCTCATCCTCATCCATGGCGACGTCATCAGCGACTAATGGAGCCTCCTCCTTACCCCGTCCGCTATCACCCAACCCAACACCCGACGATAATTGGGTAGGTGGGGTGTTGATGTTCATACCTTGCTGAGGCTGCGTGCTCGTGGGTGTGCTCCCGGCCGCCTCCAGATGAAGCAGACTCTTTGGCCACAACAGGACCCACCCAGCATTGCAACAATCACCAAGCCGCCGCAGTGTCTCGTCATCATCCCCCAGTAGTACTGGAGGAGGCAAATTCTCGTGGCCCGGTTTCACACTGGCCACGGAAACCTTGAAGATGTTCGGGGGGATCGGCCGGCTGTGGAACAATGGTTCCTTCGGCTCCATTATCGTCGCCTTCCCCACGTCCACCTTCTGGTCGCCGATGGTGTACAATATGGTGCACGGGGTTTTGTCGGCCTGCAAAGAAAAGTCTGCGACGTGAGACATCCGAAAGGCAACGAAAATGGGAGATTATACATTTATATTGAAGGGGGCCGGTGTGACAGATACCGTGAGGGCGTCGAGCTCAGCCAAAGATGAAGCACCGCCTAGCACGTCCGGTGCGAGAGCCGGTGCGGGAGCCGGTGCGGGAGCAGGTGTCGCTGCAGGTGCTGGTGCAACGCTAGTCGAGCTGCTCCCCGCCAAGAAGTCAGCAAGGGGAAAGTCCGCTGCATCTTTTTTTGGATTTTGTCTGGTCCAATTGAAAACGGCCGGAACCAAGGTAGTAGAAATATCTAAAGCCACCTGTTTTGCGGCAGCTACCGCTATTGCGACTGTCTCAGTTGATTTCTTCTCAACCGCAATCTCAACCCTCTTGTCGATGTTTTCTTCATTTAACCTCCGTCTTTCCTTTCTCTCCTCCATGGTCTCACGATAGTACTTCTTCCACGTGGCGCCGTCTCTGACACCGTGCACGCGTCCATACGACGGTCGAGTATCCACCGGTTGTTGTTTCAATATGTTCAACGCCCGATTGAATGGAATGTCCCACTTGGGCCTCGCCAATGCCTCAGACGGTGAGTCGCTTTCGGCCGCAATCCTGTGCTGCTCTCTCTGCAAAAGGCACAACGATCGTTTACAAATATGACTAACGTGTGCAGTCGAATTGATCAGAAACTAAAATTACCAGCAGTCTCATGAACTCCGTAATGACCGGTGTTGTCTCGTAAACCTTTTTCACTGGGTCCCAACGGTGCCGGGCCCTGAGGACGTCACGCTCCTGCGGGACGGTGAACTCCGCCAAGGGGTCTGGGATGCCCAGACTCGCGGCTTCCGCGTCCTCCTTGGCCCATTTGGACCTCTTTCCGCCGTAACCACGGCTTCCGAGGTGGTGGCTCCCAATGTTCCTTTCTTGAAGCCCCTTCATGTACTTAGACTTTTTTTGGCATCTTCGGCCTCGCAAGCCTCCTTGAATATTTGAAACTGCTCTTCCGTGATTGTCGGATTATCCTTTACAATCTCGGAGTAGGGTTCCTTCTTGTCGATGATCCTTGCTTTCACTCGATTTTTCCAGGCGGCCAATGCGTCACTAAAATTGCTCATGGCGTGTTTGTTTATCTTCTTCATTGCCGGGTCCTCATCCGGATCTTTATAATCCTTCTCATTCCGGCCCGGGAACAAGAATATCTGGTGAAACTTCTTTAGGAGGGAGCTCCTCATATTTTCTATCTTCTGTAGTTTCTCATCGTTGATGGTGGCGGTTGTCCGTACGATGCAACCTATTTGATTGCCGTAGCATCGACGCGCTTCCTCGGGCGCCGTTGGCTCAAAATTGCCGTCGTCCACCTTCATGACCACCACTCTAGTAGTCCTGAGTTTGTTAGGAACCCGTTGCCTCTTTGCTTTCAGTTCTACACCGGCTCCGCTCCCCGAGGCAGCGCCGGTCTCAGTCTCAGCGCCGGTCTCGATGCTGGTCTGAGTCTGAGCGCCGGTCTCAGTCTCAGCACCGGTCTGCGTGTCGGTCTCAGTGCCCGATGCCATCGGTGGGCCCAGCAATAACATCGGTTGATCATCGGTAAGGCTAAAAAATTCGTCTGCCGCCCGATAGGCGTCGTCACAATCACCAGAACCCTGTCCTTCATCGTAGCTAGCCATGTTTCCTAAGATTAAATCTAGTCAATTAATTCTAGACCTAATAAAATGAATAATGACATAAAAAAGGCCTATTGTTTTGCAGGAATGTTGACTCCTTCCTGGTGCGGCAAATCACGGGCACTCGATATGTCCTAGTTTGTAGCACAAGTCATGCCGAAATTCACGAAAAATTTCGGCATGAGCTTTGCTAAAAAGTGGACAAATCTAGAACCTGAAATTTGCCAGAAAAGAAATGAATCAACATTCTGGCAAAACATAGGCCACTAAGCATCATTCCCTGCAAACAGGGTCCAAATATACACAAGCAACCACATGTGCAAACAGTGTAGAAGAAAATTCATTTAACTACTAATAGAACAAAATTCAGTTAACTTTAGTGCTCTATAATGATGAAAGGAAAAAAAATTCAGTTGACTACTAATTTCATTCATTTAGGTTATTCATTTAACATCACCTAATTAACCTACTGTACCAATACTACTAGCAGCACTACTAACCTAATTAACCTAGCAAAACTCTAGTGCCCTAACTGAAAAACATCTAATTAACATCTAATTTTTTCTCTAAAATACAGAGAGAGATGAGTGAGGGGGAGGGGTGGGGGACTTACAGAGAGGGGAGAGACGGTGGCGGGGAGGTGCTCGGTGACGGAGGCAGGGGCGGAGAGGGCGGGCTCGGGCACAGGCAAGGGCGGTCCTGGGCGGGCTCGGGCGGCGGTGAGGTGGAGGGCGCCGACGGTGACGTGGAGAGCGGCCTTGGGCGGCGGCTGTGAGGCTGAGAGCGGCCTCGGGCAGCGGCGGTGAGGCCTCAGGCGGCCTCGGGCGGCGGCAGTGAGGCTGAGGGCGGCGGCGGTGAGGCTGAGGGCGGCCTCGGGCGGCGGCGGTGAGGAGACGGCGGCGAGGGCGAGGGACGATTTGGGGAAGAATTGGTGGCCGGGGGGCGGGATGGGGGGAAACTGCTGTTTAAGTGAAACGTAACGGTAGCGCGTTTCCGGAAACGCGCTATAGCTAAGTTAGCTATAGCGCGTTTACTGAAACCCGCTACTGCTATTCCTTTCTCCTTTTTTCCCTTTTTTCTTTTATTTTTCTTTACTTTTATTTTTCCCTTTCTCCTTTTTCTATTTCTTTCATTTCCATTTACTTTTCTACTTGTTTTTCACTTTATTTTATTTCTGTTAGCAGTAGCGCTTTACACGTAAGCGCGCTGCAGCTAAGGAGATTAGCAGTAGCGCTGGGCCATTATACGTGCTACTGCTAGGTTGGGCTAGCCATGTGCGCCCAGTTCAAACGTAGCAGCATCGCTTTTCGCTAGTACGCGCTACTGCTAAAGTCATAGCAGTAGCGCGGTTTATTTACGCGCGCTGCTACTAAGTAGCAGCAACGCTTGATTTTGTACAGCGCTACTGGTAAAATTCTGTGTATAGGCTTTTCCCTAGTAGTGTTAGGCGAAGCCTTGCGGACATTGTTCTTCACCAACACCGTCACTACGCCGTCGTGCTGCCGGAACTCATCTACTACTTCGCCCCTTTTGCTGGATCGAGATGGCGAGGACTTCACCAAACCAAACGTGTGCAGAACTCGGAGGTGCCGTGCTTTCGGTACTTGGATCGGTCGGACGTGAAGACGTACGACTACATCAACCGCATTGATATAACGCTTCGGCGAATGGTCTACGAGGGTACGTAGACAACACTCTCCCCTCTCGTTGCTATGCATCACCATGATCTTGCATGTGCGTAGGAATTTTTTTGAAATTACTACGTTACCCAACAGTGGCATCCGAGCCTAGGTTTTATGCGTTGATGTTGTGCACGAGTATAACACAAGTGAGTTGTGGGCGATATAAGTCATACTGCTTACCGGCATGTCATACTTTGGTTCGGCGGTATTGTTGGATGAAGCGGCCCGGACCGACATTACGCGTACGCTTACGCGAGACTGGTTCTACCGACGTGCTTTGCACACAGGTGGCTGGCGGGTGTCAATTTCTCCAACTTTAGTTGAACCAAGTGTGGCTACGCCCGGTCCTTGCGAAGGTTAAAACAACACCAACTTGACAAACTATCGTTGTGGTTTTAATGCGTAGGTAAGAACGGTTCTTGCTAAGCCCGTAGCAGCCACGTAAAACTTGCAACAACAAAGTAGAGGACGTCTAACTTGTTTTTGCAGGGCATGTTGTGATGTGATATGGTCAAGGCATGATGCTAAATTTTATTGTATGAGATGATCATGTTTTGTAACCGAGTTATCGGCAACTTGCAGGAGCCATATGGTTGTCGCTTTATTGTATGCAATGCAATCGCGCTGTAATGCTTTACTTTATCACTAAGCAGTAGCGATAGTCGTGGAACCATAAGATTGGCGAGACGACAACGATGCTACGATGGAGATCAAGGTGTTGCGCCGGTGACGATGGTGATCATGATGGTACTTCAGAGATGGAGATCACAAGTACAAGATGACGATGGCCATATCATATCACTTATATTGATTGCATGTGATGTTTATCTTTTATGCATCTTATCTTGCTTTGATTAACGGTAGCATTATAAGATGATCCCTCACTAAATTATCAAAGTATAAGTTCTCTCCCTGAGTATGCACAGTTGCGAAAGTTCTTCGTGCTCAGACACCACGTGATGATCGGGTGTGATAGGCTCTATGTTCAAATACAACGGGTGCAAAACAGTTGCACACTCGGAATACTCAGGTTAAACTTGACGAGCCTAGCATATAACAGATATGGCCTCGGAACACGGAGACCGAAAGGTCGAGCGTGAATCATATAGTAGATATGATCAACATAGTGATGTCCACCATTGAAACTACTCCATCTCACGTGATGATCGGACATGGTTTAGTTGATTTGGATCACGCGATCACTTAGAGGATTAGAGGGATGTCTATCTAAGTAGGAGTTCTTAAGTAATATGATTAATTGAACTTAAATTTATCATGAACTTAGTCCTAGTAGTATTTTGCAAATCATGTTGTAGATCTATGTTGTAGCATATCTATGTTGTAGATCAATAGCTCCCGTTTAGCTCCCCTGTGTTTATTTTTGATATGTTCCTAGAGAAAACTAAGTTGAAAGATGTTAGTAGCAATGATGCGGATTGGATCCGTGATCTAAGGTTTATCCTCATTGCTAAAAAGAAGAATTATGTCTTTGATGCACCGCTAGGTGACAAACCTATTGCAGGAGCAGATGTAGATGTTATGAACATTTGGCTAGCTCAATATGATGACTACTTGATAGTTTAGTGCACCATGCTTAAACGGCTTAGAATTGGGACTTCAAAGACGTTTTGAACGTCATGGACCATATGAGATGTTCCATGAGTTGAAGTTAATATTTCAAGCAAATACCCGAGTTGAGAGATATGAAGTCTCCAACAAGTTCTATAGCTAAAAGATGGAGGAGAATAGCTCAAGCAGTGAGCATGTGCTCAGATTGTCTGGGTACTACAATCGCTTGAATCAAGTGGGAGTTAATCTTCCAGATAATATAGTGATTGACAGAATTCTCTAGTCACCATCACCAAGTTAGTAGAACTTCGTGATGAACTATAATATGCAAGGGATAACGGAAATGATTCCAAGCTCTTCGTGATGCTGAAATTAACAAAGGTAGAAATCAAGAAAAACATCAAGAGTTGATGGTAAACAAAACCACTAGTTTCAAGTAAAGGGACAAAGGGAAGAAAGGGGAACTTCAAGAAGAACGACAAGCAAGTTGCTGCTCAACTGAAAAACCCAAGTCTAGACCTAAGCCTGAAACTGAGTGCTTCTACTGCAAAGGGACTAGTCACTGGAAGCGGAACTACCCCAAGTAATTGGCGGATAAGAAGGATGGCAAAGTGAACATAGGTATATTTGATATACATGTTATTGATGTGTACTTTACTAGTGTTTATAGCAACCCCTCAGTATTTGATACTAGTTCAGTTGCTAAGAGTAGTAACTGAAAACGGGAGTTGCAGAATGAACAAAGAATAGTTAAGGGTGAAGTGACGATGTGTGTTGGAAGTGGTTCCAAGATTGATATGATCATCATCGCACACTCCCTATACTTTTGGGATTAGTGTTGAACCTAAATAAGTGTTATTTGGTGTTTGCGTTGAGCATAAACATGATTGGATCATGTTTATTGCAATACGGTTATTCATGTAAGTTAGAGAATAATTGTTGTTCTGTTTACATGAATAAAACCTTCTATGGTCATACACCCAGTGAAAATGGTTTGTTGGATCTCGATCGTGGTGATACACATATTCATAGTATTGAAGCCAAAAGATGCAAAGTTAATAATGATAGTGCAACTTATTTGTGGCACTGCCGTTTAGGTCATATTGGTGTAAAGCGCATGAAGAAACTCCATGCCGATGGATTTTTGGAATCACTTGATTATGAATCAGTTGATGCTTGCGAACCATACCTCATGGGCAAGATGACTAAGACTCCGTTCTCTGGAACAATGGAGCGAGCAATAGATTTGTTGGAAATCATACATACTAATGTATGTGGTCCGATGAATATTGAGGCTCGTGGCAGGTATCATTATTTTCTGATCTTCACAGATGATTTGAGCAGATATGAGTATACTACTTGATGAAACACAAGTCTGAAATATTTGAAAAGTTCAAAGAATTTCAGAGTGATGTGGAGAATCATCGTAACAAAAAATAAAAGTTTCTACGATATGATCGCAGAAGTAAAATATTTGAGTTCGAGTTTGGCCTTCAGTTAAAACAATGTGAAATAGTTTCACTACTCACGCCACCTGGAACACCACAGTGTAATGGTGTGTCCGAACGTCATAACCGTACTTTATTAGATATAGTGCGATCTATGATGTCTCTTACCGATCTACCACTATCGTTTTGGGGTTATGCATTAGAGACAACTACATTCACGTTAAAAAGGGCACTATCTAAATCCCTTGAGATGACACCGTATGAACTGTGGTTTGGCGAGAAACCTAAGCTGTCGTTTCTTAAAGTTTGGGACTGCAATTCTTATGTGAAAAAGTTTCAACATGATAAGCTCGAACCCAAATCGGAGAAGTAAATCTTCATAGGATACCCAAAAGAAAATGTTGGGTACACCTTCTGTCACAGATCCGAAGGCAAGTTATTCATTGCTGAGAATGGATCCTTTCTAGAGAAGGAGTTTCTCTCGAAAGAAGTGTGAGGGAGTCCTGGATTAGGGGGTGTCCGGATAGCCGGACTATACCTTCGGCCGGACTCCTGGACTATGAAGATACAAGATTGAAGACTTCGTCCCGTGTCCGGAAGGGACTTTCCTTGGCGTGGAAGGCAAGCTTGGCGATACGGATATGTAGATCTCCTACCATTGTAACCGACTCTGTGTAACCCTAGCCCTCTCCGGTGTCTATATAAACCGGAGGGTTTTAGTCCATAAGACGAACAACAATCATACCATAGGCTAGCTTCTAGGGTTTAGCCTCTCTGATCTCGTGGTAGATCTACTCTTGTACTACCCATATCATCAATATTAATCAAGCAGGACGTAGGGTTTTACCTCCATCAAGAGGGCCCGAACCTGGGTAAAACATCGTGTCCCCTGCCTCCTGTTACCATCCGGCCTAGACGCACAGTTCGGGACCCCCTACCCGAGATCCACCGGTTTGACACCAACATTGGTGCTTTCATTGAGAGTTCCTCTGTGTTGTCACTTTTAGGCCCGATGGCTTCTTCGATCATCAACAGCGATGCGATCCTGGGTGAGACTTTTCTCCCCGGACAGATCTTCGTATTCGGCAGCTTCGCACTGCGGGCCAATTCGCTTGGCCGTCTGGAGCAGATCGAAAGCTACGCCCCTGGCCATCAGGTCAGATTTGGAAGTTTAAACTATACGGCCAACATCCGCGGAGACTTTATCTTCGACGGATTCGAGCCACAGCCGAGCGTGCCGCACTCTCACGATGGGCATGATCTAGCTCTGCCGCCGAACAGTGCCCTGGAGGCCGCACCCGCGTCAGCTCCGACCCTTAGTTCGGAGCCAACTGCGCCGATCGAGGACGGGTGGTTGGACACCGCCTCAGGGGCTGCAATCTCTATGGTGATCGAGCCAAATACTAGCCCCATCCTCTACGAAGCTCGTGACTCCGAGGAGCCAGACTCCTCTCTGGACTCCGAGCCCTCCGCGCCCCTACCAATCCAATCCGATTGGGCGCCGATAATGGAGTTCACCGCCGTGGACATCTTTCAGCACTCGCCCTTCGGCGACATTCTGAATTGAATAAAGTCTCTCTCTTTATCAGGAGAGCCCTGGCGGACTATGGCCAGCAAGGTTGGGATGCGGATGACGAAGAAATTCAAAGCCCACCCACCATCCACTTCATAGCCACTGTCGATGATTTAACCGACATGCTCGACTTTGACTCTGAAGACATCGACGGTATGGACGCCGATGCAGGAGACGATCAGGAACCAGCGCCTATAGGGCACTGGAAAGCCACCTCGTCGTATGATATATACATGGTGGACACCCCAAAAGAAGGCGATGGCGATGGAACAGCGGAGGATGACCCCTCCAAGAAGCAGCCTAAGCGCCGGGTCAGCGGCGCCGCTCTAAATCCCGCCAAAGCAAAAACGGTGATTCCGGCACGGGAGATAATAACACCCCGGACAGTGCCGAAGACAACCACCTCCAGCAAGATTCAGCATAGGAGGATAGAGAAGCCAGCCGTCATGAGAAAGCGGCAGACAGAGAGGTCGAGGACGATAATTATATGCCTCCCTCCGAAGACGAGGCAAGCCTCGACGACGACGAATTTGTCGAGCCAGAGGATCCCGTCGAACAGGAGCGTTTCAAGCGCAGGCTTATGGCCACGGCGAGCAGCCTCAAGAAAACAACAACAAAGCTTAGAGCTGATCAAGATTTGCTAGCCGACAGATGGACTGAAGTCCTTGCGGCCGAGGAGTATGAACCTCGAACGCCCCTCCAAGAGCTACCCAAAGCGCAGGTTGCTACCCCAATTAGAGGAGGAAGCACCTAAACCTACATCACCGACGCATGACGCGGCCGACCGGCCACCTCGTGGCCGCGACAGAGAGGCCTCTCGGCCCTCCACTCAAGCCGCACCCCGGCGCCGCTCAAAAAATACCAAGGCACGGGAAAATGCGCCAGACCTGCGAGACATATTGGCGGACAAGGAAAGGAAACAAGATCGATCTACGGATCACGTGGGCGCCCCACGACACGAGACAGTACTCAGCACGCCGGATACAGTAAATCCGGCCGGGCCGAACACAGTAGACAAAGCTCGTTTGAGCTACGTCGTGATATAGCCCAATACAGAGGTGCCGCACACCCACTATGTTTCACAGATGAAGTAATGGATCATCAAATCCCTGAGGGTTTCAAACCCGTGAACATCGAATCATACGATGGCACAACAGATCCTGCGGTATGGATCGAGGACTATCTCCTTCATATCCACATGGACTGCGGTGATGACCTACATGCCATCAAATACCTCCCACTCAAGCTTAAAGGACCAGCTCGGCATTGGCTTAACAGCTTGCCAGTAGAATCAATTGGTTGTTGGGAGGACCTGGAAGCCGCATTCCTCGACAATTTCCAGGGCACTTATTCATAGTATTGAAGCCAAAAGATGCAAAGTTAATAATGATGGTGCAACTTATTTGTGGCACTGCCGTTTAGGTCATATTGGTGTAAAGCGCATGAAGAAACTCCATGCTGATGGATTTTTGGAATCACTTGATTATGAATCAGTTGATGCTTGCGAACCATGCCTCATGGGCAAGATGACTAAGACTCCGTTCTCTGGAACAATGGAGCGAGCAATAGATTTGTTGGAAATCATACATACTGATGTATGTGGTCCGATGAATATTGAGGCTCGTGGCAGGTATCATTATTTTCTGATCTTCACAGATGATTTGAGCAGATATGAGTATACTACTTGATGAAACACAAGTCTGAAATATTTGAAAAGTTCAAAGAATTTCAGAGTGATGTGGAGAATCATCATAACAAAAATAAAAGTTTCTACGATATGATTGCAGAAGTAAAATATTTGAGTTACGAGTTTGGCCTTCAGTTAAAACAATGTGAAATAGTTTCACTACGCATGCCACCTGGAACACCACAGTGTAATGGTGTGTCCGAACGTCATAACTGTACTTTATTAGATATAGTGCGATCTATGATGTCTCTTACCGATCTACCACTATCGTTTTGGGGTTATGCATTAGAGACAGCTACATTCACATTAAGAAGGGCACCATCTAAATCCGTTGAGATGACACCGTATGAACTGTGGTTTGGCGAGAAACCTAAGCTGTCGTTTCTTAAAGTTTGGGACTGCAATGCTTATGTGAAAAAGTTTCAACATGATAAGCTCAAACCCAAATCGGAGAAGTAAATCTTCATAGGATACCCAAAAGAAAATGTTGGGTACACCTTCTATCACAGATCCGAAGGCAAGTTATTCATTGCTGAGAATGGATCCTTTCTAGAGAAGGAGTTTCTCTCGAAAGAAGTGTGAGGGAGTCCTGGATTAGGGGGTGTCCGGATAGCCGGACTATACCTTCGGCCGGACTCCTGGACTATGAAGATACAAGATTGAAGACTTCGTCCCGTGTCCGGAAGGGACTTTCCTTGGCGTGGAAGGCAAGCTTGGCGATATGGATATGTAGATCTCCTACCATTGTAACCGACTCTGTGTAACCCTAGCCCTCTCCGGTGTCTATATAAACCGGAGGGTTTTAGTCCATAGGACGAACAACAATCATACCATAGGCTAGCTTCTAGGGTTTAGCCTCTCTGATCTCGTGGTAGATCTACTCTTGTACTACCCATATCATCAATATTAATCAAGCAGGACGTAGGGTTTTACCTCCATCAAGAGGGCCCAAACCTGGGTAAAACATCTTGTCCCCTGCCTCCTGTTACCATCCGGCCTAGACGCACAGTTCGGGACCCCCTACCCGAGATCCACCGGTTTGACACCAACATTGGTGCTTTCATTGAGAGTTCCTCTGTGTTGTCAGTTTTAGGCCCGATGGCTTCTTCGATCATCAACAGCGATGCGATCCAGGGTGAGACTTTTCTCCCCGGACAGATCATTGTATTCGGCGGCTTTGCACTGCGTGCCAATTCACTTGGTCATCTGGAGTAGGTAGAAAGCTACGCCCCTGGCCATCAGGTCAAATTTGGAAGCTTGAACTACATGACCGACATCCGCGGAGACTCGATCTTCGACGGATTCGAGCCACAGCCGAGCGCGCCGCACTGTCACGATGGGCATGATTTAGCTCTGCCGCTGAACAGTGCGCTGGAAGCCGCACCTGTGTCCGCTCTGACCCCTAGCTCGGAGCGGATCACACCAATCGAGGATGGGTGGTTAGACACCGCCTCGGGGGCTGCAATCTCTATGGCGATCGAGCCGAACACCAGCCCTATTCTCTGCGAAGCCCGTGATTCCAAGGAGCCGGACTCCTCTCCAGACCCCGAGCCCTCCGCGCCCCGACCGATCGAACCCGATTGGGCGCCGATCATGGAGTTCACCGCCACGGACATCTTTCAGC
The DNA here is from genome assembly GCF_018294505.1 of Triticum aestivum. Classification (NCBI taxonomy): domain Eukaryota; kingdom Viridiplantae; phylum Streptophyta; class Magnoliopsida; order Poales; family Poaceae; genus Triticum; species Triticum aestivum. The sequence continues at coordinate 527,214,262 of NC_057812.1, forward strand.
ACTCGCCCTTCGACGATATTCTGAATTCACTAAAGTCTCTCTCTTTGTTAGGAGAGCCCTGGCCGGACTATGGTCAGCAAGGTTGGGATGCGGATGATGAAGAAATTCAAAGCCCACCCACCACCCACTTCGTAGCCACTGTCGATGATTTAACTGACATGCTCGACTTCGACTCCGAAGACATCGACGGTATGAACGCCGATGCAGGAGACGATCAAGAACCAGCGCCTATAGGGCACTGGAAAGCCACCTTGTCGTATGATATATACATGGTGGACACCCCAAAAGAAGGCAATGGCGATGGAACAGCGGAGGATGACCCCTCCAAGAAGCAGCCTAAGCGCCGGTGTCAGCGGCGCCGCTCTAAATCCCGCCAAAACAAAAACGGTGATTCCAGCACGGGAGATAATAACACCCCGGATAGTGCTGAAGACAACCACCTCCAGCAAGATTCAGCATAGGAGGATAGAGAAGCCAGCCCTCATGAGAGAGCGGCAGACAGAGAGGTCGAGGACAATAATTATATGCCTCCCTCTGAAGACGAGGCAAGCCTCGACGACGATGAATTTGTCGAGCCAGAGGATCCCGTCGAACAAGAGCGTTTCAAATGCAGGCTTATGGCCACAGCGAGCAGCCTAAAAAAACAGCAACAACTAAGAGCTGATCAAGATTTGCTAGCCAACAGATGGACTGAAGTCCTTGCGGCCGAAGAGTATGAACTCGAACGCCGCTCCAAGAGCTACCCAAAGCGCATGTTACTACCCCAATTAGAGGAGGAAGCACCTAAACCTACATCACCAGCGCATGATGCGGCCGACCGGCCACCCCGTGGCCGCGACAGAGAGGCTTCTCGGCCCTCCACTCAAGCCGCACCCCGGTGCCGCTCAAAAAATACCAAGGCATGGGAAAATGCGCCAGACCTGCGAGACATATTGGACAACAAGGCAAGGCAAACAAGGTCGATCTATGGATGACGTGGGTGCCCCACGGCACGAGACGGTACTCGTCACGCCGGATACAGTAAATCCGGCCGGGCCAAACACAGTAGACAAAGCTCGTTTGAGCTGCGTCGTGATATAGACCAATACAGAGGCGCTGCACACCCACTATGCTTCACAGATGAAGTAATGGATCATCAAATCCCTGAGGGTTTCAAACCCATGAACATCGAATCATACGATGGCACAACAGATCCTGCGGTATGGATTGAGGACTATCTCCTTCATATCCACATGGACCGCGGTGATGACCTACACGCCATCAAATACCTCCCACTCAAGCTTAAAGGACCAGCTCGATATTGGCTTAAAAGCTTGCCAGTAGAATCAATTGGTTGTTGGGAGGACCTGGAAGCCGCATTCCTCGACAATTTCCAGGGCACTTATGTGCGACCACCAGATGCCGATGACCTAAGCCACATAATTCAGCAGCCAGAGGAATCAGCCAGACAATTCTGGACACGGTTCCTAACCAAGAAAAATCAAATCATCGACTGTCCGGACGCAGAGGCCCTAGCAGCCTTCAAGCATAACATCCGCGACGAGTGGCTTGCACGGCACCTAGGATAGGAAAAGCCGAAATCCATGGCAGCCCTCACGACACTTATGACCCGCTTTTGCGCAGGAGAAGACAGCTGGCTAGCTCGCAGCAATAACATGACCAAGAGCCCTGGTAATTTGGATACCAAGGACAGCAGTGGCAGGTCGCGTCGCAACAAGCAAAGCGACTCATTAACGATGACAATGCTGAGGATACGACAGTTAATGCCGGATTCAAAGGCTCTAAACCCGGTCAGCGGAAAAAGCCATTCAAAAGAAATACTCCGGGCCCGTCCAGTTTGGACTGAATACTCGACCGCTCATGCCAGATACATGGCACCCCCGAAAAACCAGCCAATCACACCAACAGGGATTGTTGGGTGTTCAAGCAGGCAGGCAAGTTAAATGCCGAAAGCAGAGACAAGGGGCTGCATAGCGATGACGAGGAGGAGCCCCAGTCGCCGAACAACAGTGGACAGAAAGGTTTTCCCCCACAAGTGCGGACGGTGAACATGATATACGCAACCCACGTCCCCAAGAGGGAGTGGAAGCGTGGGCTAAGGGACGTATACGCGATGGAGCCAGTTGCCCGAAAGTTCAACCCATGGTCTTCCTGCCCGATCACTTTTGATCGAAGGGACCACCCCACTAGCATCCGTCATGGCGGATTCGCCGCATTGGTTCTAGACCCAATTATTGATGGATTTCACCTCACCAGAGTCCTTATGGATGGCGGCAGCAGCCTGAACCTGCTTTACCAGAATACAGTGCAGAAAATGGGCATCGATCCCTCGAGGATTAAACCCACTAGAACGACCTTTAAAGGCGTCATACCAGGTGTAGAGGCCAACTATACAGGCTTAGTTACACTGGAAGTGGTCTTTGGATCTCCGGATAATTTCCGAAGCGAGGAGTTAATCTTCGACATAGTCCCGTTCCGCAGTGGCTATCACGCATTGCTCGGCAAACCGCATTTGCTAAGTTCAATGCGATGCCGCACTACGCATACCTCAAGCTCAAGATGCCAGGCCCTCGAGGAGTCATCACGGTCAATGGAAACACCGAACGCTCTCTCCGAATAGAGGAGCATACGGCAGCTATCGCAGTGGAGGTACAAAGCAGCCTCTCAAGGCAATTCTCTAGTCCGGCCATTAAACGTCTGGACACCATCAAGCGCGCCCGGAGTAACCTACAACAAGACCTCCTGGCACGTCCCGAGCAAGCGTAGCAATGCGGCCCCAACCCCAGCCCTCGCGAACTTGCGAAACCAGTGTTGCGCATACATAACTACGCTCTGGAAATACCATGGGCACAGGGGGAGGGGCACCATCACGGCACGCCCGAAACGCGGCTTAAGCCGCACTAGGGGCTGCCGATGTCTTAATTTTCTCTTATTTTCAGGACTCCATTCTTCGGAAGGCTTGTCCGGCAGTATAATTGCCGCACAAACGATACACCCAGGGGAGCGGAAAGCTACGCCACACAATGGAACTCTAAGGTGGTCTCTATAACAAGTAGTATACCTGTTTCACATGCCATTCCGCAGCTCGCCCCTGGAAAGGACATGTTAAATAGTCCCATCTTTTGCTTATTGCACTATTTGTATCGTTCTGCTTTGATCGGAGATTTTTTAAATAAACAATGCATAGCTTCCGTCTATCATTGCATTACCTTTTTTTGCGAATATATGTTCATTAATGACATGTTGCACCCGTACACTTTGGTACGGCCAATACGCCAGGGGCTTAAGTACCCCACAATACGGTGTGAGAAGTCCAAACACTTTCACAAGTGCGGCACCCCGAACTTATAGCATTATATGCATCGGCTCCGAATCATGTCTTGGGTCAATAGTTGGGTTTGCCCGGCTCCTATGTTTTGGTACCTTACGTTCCGTTATATCGGCTAAGGTAGCACTAGGAGAACTACTGCGATTGTGCCCCAGTTGAGCTGGGCTAAGCACCTCAGTAGAGAAAGCTAAAACTGACCGTCAAGATGAGGCGAGAGCTGGTCGCTGTTCGAGAGGTTTTCGAGTCCCTAAAGAGTTATGCCGCTTAGAGCGAGGAGTCGGCTTTATCCGGCCTAGGCGTGGATAGCGCCCCGAACTCGGTCTTCCGAACACTAGGGCTTCGCCGAAATTTAAAATTATAGAATTCTATGGCTAAGTGAGAGTGTTCAAGCATTATAGTCCGATTGCCTTGTTCGTTGTGTTGAGCGCCTCCCTCGAAGGACCCAAGAATGGGAAAAAGAGCGCTCATGTTTATCCCAAACACCCCAGCACTCGGGGCATGGGGCAGAAGCCGACGACTCGCCATCTCTCAAATTTGATAAATGGCCGCACAGAAGGTAATATTTTAAATTCAAAAGCGTTGCTTAGCGCATATGAACAAGTTTTCAGCGTACAGGATCACAAATGCGAGTTTACTCAAAAATTAAATCTTTGGAGCATTCATCCGCTATAAGGCGGGCACCCTTCAGGACACCCTCATAATACGCTTCCGGGACGCGATGCTCCTTGCCTGGCGGCGGCCCGTGCTTCACTAGCTTCTCCACATCCATCTTGCCCCAGTGCACTTTAGCACGGGCAAGCGCCCTACGGGCACCTTCGATGCAGACGAAGCGCTTGATTACTTCAAGCCGTAGACAGGCATCCACCAGCCGCCTCACCAGCCCGAAGTATCTCCCAGGCAGAGCCTCTCCAGGCCACCGCCGAACTATGAGGCCCTTTATGGCCTGTTCGACAACCTTGTGGAGCTCGACCATTTGCTTCAGCTGGTCACTCAAAGGCACCAGGTATCCGGCCTTAGCATACTGAGACTAGAACACCTTCTCCGTCGAGCTCCCCTCCTTGGCTCGGTAGAAGGCGGCACCATCAGACGCACTACGGGGCAAATCTACGAATGCTCCTGGAGAGCTCCGGACTCGGGTAAGTAACAAGTAATTCACTTTCACGTGCTTGCTTTGCATAATGAATGCCTTACCCGCCGCTATCTTCTTCATATCTCCAATTTCTTGGAGGGCTTTCTGGGCTTCGGCCTTGGCAGACTTCGTGCTTTTGAGGGCTGCTGCAAGCTCGGACGCTTGCGTCTTCGAGTCAAGCTCCAAACTCTCGTGTTTTTTCACGAGAGCCTGGAGCTCTTTCCGCACCTCCTCCACCCGCGCCTCCTGCTTCCCTCTCTCTGTACGCTCCGTGGCCTCTCTGTTTTCGGTCTCGGACAACGCTTTCTTAAAGGTTGCCACCTCGGTCGTGGCCCCTATAATAGCACGTTGATCCTGTCATTTTTTGCAACCACATCTTCTCTATATACTTGCGCAAGGTATTACTTACCTTCCTTCTCCTCGTGTTGCCTCTTGGCATGGCCGAGCTTGTTCTCGGACCGCGCGAGGTTTTGCTTCAGCGTCTCCACCTCCGCAGTCAGTGCGGCGGAGGCCAGCAGCGAAGCCTGCATACGCATATTGACTTGATTATGTTAGACTCCTGCGAATGTTATTAGATCCTCTATTCGGATTTTCTATCCGAACGCCGAACAGAGCATCAGGGGCTACTGTCTATGCGGTAATATTTTTTATTCTTTACTTACCTCAAAGCCTGTTAGAAGGCTGGCACAAGCTTCAGTCAGTCCTCTCTTGGCGGACTGAACCTTCTGGATCACCGCACTCATAATAGTGCGGTGCTCCTCGTTGATGGAGGCGCCGTTAAGCGTCTCCAGCAAATTGTCCGGTGCCTCCGGTTGGACGGAGGTCACCGGCTCGGTAGGCTTGCTCCTCTTGGAAGGAGGCTACCTACTGGAGTCCGGAACCGTTGAAGGTTCCGGCGCAGTGTCCGGCTCAAAGCCGGACTTAGAGCCCATGGGGGTTCTACCCCCTTCACGCTTGGAGTCCGGGAGGTCGCCTTGCAGCGCCTCCAGGGCCACCTCCTCCTGGCTTGGAACCTGTTGGGACAGCACCTCGGCGTCGTCCGTAGGGTGGGGGAAGGTAGCCATCGGAAGCGAATTCACATCCGACAAATCCAGGGAACCGCTCAACGACACGTCGAGCCGGTCTTTGGGTGGACTGCATAAACATGTTCGACATAAGGAAAAGTTGTGCAATGGAGGAATACTATGAATCACTTTGGTATCCGGACACTTACGATCTCGCCAGGGGCTTCGCCCTATGCGACCACTCCTCTTCGCCGTCATCGGCGTTGGTGGAGCCATCTGGAGGAAGGGTTTTCCCCTTCTTGGACCCTTCGGCCTCCCCAGTTGGGGCGGCCTTCCTTTTCTTCTCTCCCCCCGCTGGAGGGGGAGAGGTCTCTTCTTCCTCCTCCTCGTCTTCATGGGAGGAGTGCGTCTTGGAGTCATTGGATGATGAATCCGACACCCCCAGGCGCCGGGCACTCTTTCGAGTCCCCGTGGCCTTCTTCTTGGCCTTCTTCTCCGGCACCACATAGGGTGCCGGAACCAGCAGCTTCGCCAAGCGAGCGTCTGCTGGTCTTTCGGGCAAAGGAGCCGGACAGTTGATCTGTCCGGACGTCTCCTGCCAATCCTGTCAAAGGTAAGGGAGCATAGATCCCGCATGGAGTCAAACTGTGAAAAACTAATACCCTATAAAAGGTAAAAACAACTTATCGCACGAGCGCGACGCTGCGTGCTGAATCCGCGATCCTTGGTAGCGGATGCGGGGGCCTCGGCGCCCTTGAAAAGCACCTTCCAGGCATCTTCGTATGTCGTGTCGAAGAGCCTGCTCAGAGTTCTGTGCTGTGCCGGGTCGAAATCCCACAGGTTGAAAGCCCATTGTTGACACGGGAGGATCCGGCGGATGAGCATAATCTGGACTACGTTGACAAGTTTGAGCTTCTTGTCCACCAGGGTTTGGACGCATGTTTGGAGTCCGGTCAGCTCTCCTTCTTTACCCCACGACAGGCCCGTCCCTTTCCAGGAGGTGGGCCGCGTAGGGGGTCCAGATCGGAACTCGGGGGCTGCGACCCATTCAGGGTCGGGCGGCTCGGTGATGTAAAACCACCCCGATTGCCACCCCTTTAGGGACTCCACGAAGGAGCCCTCGGGCCATAGGATGTTGGGCATCTTGCCCACCATGGCGCCTCTGCACTCCACCTGGGTGCCGCGCACCACCTTCGGCTTGACATTGAAAGTCTTGAGCCATAGGCCAAAATGGGGGCGGATGCAGAAGAAAGCCTCGCACACGATGATAAACGCCGAGATATTGAGGACAAAGTTCGGGGCCAGATCGTGGAAATCCAGGCCATAGTAGAACATGAGCCCCCGGACAAATGGGTGGAGAGGGAAGCCCAGTCCGCGGAGGAAATGGGGGAGGAACACCACCCTCTCATGGGGCCTAGGGGTGGGGATGAGCTGCCCCTCTTCGGGAAGCCGGTGCGCAATGTCGTTAGACAAGTATCCGGCCTTCCTTAGTTTTTTGATGTGTCCCTCCGTGACGGAGGAGACCATCCACTTGCCTCCCGCTCCGGACATGGCTGGAGAAGGTTGAGGTGGGGTGTGCGGACTTGGGCGCTGGAGCTCGAGTGCGCGGAAATGGATAGGCAAAGGAGGAAGAGGGCGTGGATGAAAAGGTGGATCCTTATCCCCTTATATGGGTGGACGCGACTATGCGCCCCCACCAGCCTGGTAAAACTCGCTTATCTCCCAAGCGCCGTAATCAATGGCGCGATTGGGTTACCCACACCCGTATTGATGAGAATCCCGGAATAAGGGGACACGATCTCTTCTTTAACAAGACATGCCAAGCTAACCGCCTCGCTAAACGCGCTGAGGTGGGACAGTAAAACGATTCGAATAAAGACTTGGCCGTAGTGTGATGTCACGCTACGGAATACGTCAGCAGATTAGATTTGTGTAAATATTATTCTCTCTATGGCAATATGTGGAAACTTATTTTGCAGAGCCGGACACTACCTTTGTGTTCAAAATAATCTATGAAGTATTTGGAGGAGGAACCTGCCTTGTAGTGCCGAAGACAATCTGCGCGCCGGACTCGTCGTCATTGAAGCCTGGTTCAGGGGCTACTGAGGGAGTCCTGGATTAGGGGGTGTCCGGATAGCCGGACTATACCTTCGGCCGGACTCCTGGACTATGAAGATACAAGATAGAAGACTTCGTCCCGTGTCCTGAAGGGACTTTCCTTGACGTGGAAGGAAAGCTTGGTGATACGGATATGTAGATCTCCTACCATTGTAACCGACTCTGTGTAACCCTAGCCCTCTCCGGTGTCTATATAAACCGGAGGGTTTTAGTCCATAGGACAAACAACAATCATACCATAGGCTAGCTTCTAGGGTTTAGCCTCTCAGATCTCGTGGTAGATCTACTCTTGTACTACCCATATCATCAATATTAATCAAGCAGGACGTAGGGTTTTACCTCCATCAAGAGGGCCCGAACCTGGGTAAAACATCATGTCCCCTGCCTCCTGTTACCATCCGGCCTAGACGCACAGTTCGGGACCCCCTACCCGAGATCCGCCGGTTTTGACACCGACAAAGTGAGTGGGAGGAAAGTAGAACTTGATGAGGTAACTGTACCTGCTCCCTTGTTGGAAAGTAGTTCATCACAGAAATCTGTTCTTGTGACTACTACACCGATTAGTGAGGAAGCTAATGATGATGATCATGTAACTTCAGATCAAGTTACTACCGAACCTCGTAGGTAAACCAGAGTGAGATCCGCACCAGAGTGGTACGGTAATCCTGTTCTGGAGGTCATGTTACTTGACCATGATGAGCCTACGAACTACGAGGAAGTGATGATGAGCCCAGATTCCGTGAAATGGCTTGAGGCCATGAAATCTGAGACGAGATCCATGTATGAGAACAAAGTATTGACTTTGATTGACTTGCCGAATGATCGGTGAGCCATTGAGATTAAATGGATCTTCAAGAGGAAGACGAACGCTGATAGTAGTGTTACTATCTACAAAGCTAGAATTGTCGCAAAAAGTTTGTCGAGAAGTTCAAGGTGTTGACTACGATGAGAGTTTCTCACTCGTATTTATGCTTAAGTCTGTCCGAATCATGTTAGCAATTGCCGCATTTTATGAAATCTGGCAAATGGATAAACAAAACTGCATTCCTTAATGGATTTATTAAAGAAGAGTTGTATATGATGCAACTGGAAGGTTTTGTCAATCCTAAAGGTAGTAACAAAATATGCAAAGCTCCAGCGATCCATCTATGGACTGGTGCAAGCATCTCGGAGTTGGAATATACGCTTTGATAAGTTGATCAAAGCATATAGTTTTATACATACTTGCGGTGAAGCCTGTATTTACAAGAAAGTGAGTGGGAGCACTACAGCATTTCTGATAAGTATAAGTGAAAGAAATATTGTTGATCGGAGATAATGTAGAATTATTCTGCAAAGCATAAAGGAATATTTGAAAGGAGTTTTTCAAAGAAAGACCTCGGTGAAGCTGCTTACATATTGAGCATCAAGTTCTATAGAGATAGATCAAGATGCTTGATAAGTTTTTCAATGAGTACATACCTTGACAAGATTTTGAAGTAGTTCAAAATGGAACATTCAAAGAAGAAGTTCTTTCCTGTGTTACAAGGTGTGAAGTTGAGTAAGACCCAAAACCCGACCACGGTAGAAGATAGAGAGAGAATGAAAGTCATTCCCTATGCCTTAGCCATAGGTTCTATAGAGTATGCCATGATGTGTACCAGACCTATTGTATACCCTGCCCTGAGTTTGGCAAGGGAGTACAATAGTGATCTAGGAGTAGATCACTGGACATTGGTCAAAATTATCCTTAGTGGAATAAGGATATGTTTCTCGATTATGGAGGTGACAAAAGGTTCGTCGTAAAGGGTTACGTCGATGCAAGTTTTGACACTGATCCAGATGACTCTAAGTCTCAATCTGGATACATATTGAAAGTGGGAGCAATTAGCTAGAATATCTCCATGCAGAGCATTGTTGACATAGAAATTTGCAAAATAGTTACGGATCTGAATGTGGCAGACCCGTTGACTAAACTTCTCTCACAAGCAAAACATGATCACACCTCAGTACTCTTTGGGTGTTAATCACATAGCGACGTGAACTAGATTATTGACTCTAGTAAACCCTTTGGGTGTTGGTCACATGTCGATGTGAACTATGGGTGTTAATCGCATGGTGATGTGAACTATTGATGTTAAATCACATGGCGATGTGAACTAGATTATTGACTCTAGTGCAAGTGGGAGACTGAAGGTAATATGCCCTAGAGGCAATAATAAAGCTATTATTTATTTCCTTATATCATGATAAATGTTTATTATTCATGCTAGAATTTTATTAACCGGAAACATAATACATGTGTGAATACATAGACAGACAGAGTGTCACTAGTATGCCTCTACTTGACTAGCTCGTTGATCAAAGATGGTTATGTTTCCTAACCATATACATGAGTTGTCATTTAATTAACGGGATCACATCATTAGGATAATGATGTGATTGACTTGACCCATTCCGTTAGCATAGCACTTGATCGTTTAGTTTGTTGCTATTGCTTTCTTCATGACTTATACATGTTCCTATGACTATGAGATTATGCAACTCCCGTTTACCGGAGGAACACTTTGTGTGCCACCAAACGTCACAACGTAACTGGGTGATTATAAAGGTGCTCAACAGGTGTCTCTGAAGGTACTTGTTGGGTTGGCGTATTTCGAGATTAGGATTTGCCACTCCGATTGTTGGAGAGGTATCTCTGGGCCCTCTCGGTAATGCACATCACTTAAGCCTTGCAAGCAATGCAACTAATGAGTTAGTTGTAGGATGATGTATTACGGAACGAGTAAAGAGACTTGCCGGTAACGAGATTGAACTAGGTATTGAGATACCGACGATTGAATCTCGGGCAAGTAACATATCGATGACAAAGGGAACAACGTATGTAGTTATGCGGTCTGACCGATAAAGATCTTCGTAGAATATGTAGGAGGCAATCTGGGCATCCAGGGAATGGTATTGGTTATTGACCAGAGAGGTGTCTCGGTCATGTCTACATAGTTCTCGAACCCGTAGGGTTCGCACGCTTAACGTTCGTTGACGATATAGTACTATATGAGTTATGTATGTTGATGACCGAATGTTGTTCGGAGTCCGAGATGAGATTAGGGACATGACGAGGAACTCTGGAATGGTCCGGAGATAAAGTTTGATATATGAGATAGTAGTGTTTGATATCCGGAAGGGGTTCCGTATGTTTCCCGAAATGTTTGGGCACGGGAACACTTTATCTGGGCCAAAGGGGAAAGCCCACGAGGCTTTTGGAAAGTGCAAAAGGAAGTTTTGCGGAGACCAGAGGCTAGACATTAGGAACCCTAGCGTCTAGGGTGTAGACGCCGGGAACCCTGGCGTCTAGCCCTTGAGTCCGAGAAGGACTCTTGCCTTTCGGGTAAAACCGACTTTGAGGAGGCTTTTACTCCAAGTTTCGACCCCAAGGCTCAACATATAAATAGAGGGGTAGGGCTAGCACCAAAGACACATCAAGAAACACCAAGCCGTGTGCCGGCAACCCCGTCCCCTCTAGTTTACCCTCCGTCATAGTTTTCGTAGTGCTTAGGCGAAGCCCTGCGGAGATTGTTCTTCACCAACACCGTCACCACGCCGTCGTGCTGCCGGAACTCATCTACTACTTCGCCCCTCTTGCTGGATCGAGATGGCGAGGACGTCACCGAACCAAATGTGTGCAGAACTCGGAGGTGCCGTGCTTTCGGTACTTGGATCGGTCGGACATGAAGACGTACGACTACATCAACCGCGTTGATATAACGCTTCCGCGAATGGTCTACGAGGGTACGTAGACAACACTCTCCCCTCTCGTTGCTATGCATCACAATGATCTTGCGTGTGCGTAGGAATTTTTTTGAAATTACTACGTTACCCAATAGTGGCATCCGAGCCTAGGTTTTATGCGTTGATGTTGTGCACGAGTAGAACACACGTGAGTTGTGGGCGATATAAGTCATACTGCTTACCAGCATGTCATACTTTGGTTCGGCAGTATTGTTGGATGAATCGGCCCGGACTGACATTACGTGTACGCATACACGAGACTGGTTCTACCGACGTGCTTTGCACACAGGTGGCTGGTGGGTGTCAGTTTCTCCAACTTTAGTTGAACCAAGTGTGGCTACGCCCGGTCCTTGCGAAGGTTAAAACAGCACCAACTTGGCAAACTATCGTTGTGGTTTTAATGCGTAGGTAAGAACGATTCTTGCCAAGCCTGTAGCAGCCACGTAAAACTTGCAACAACAAAGTAGAGGACATCTAACTTGTTTTTGCAGGGCATGTTGTGATGTGATATGGTCAAGACATGATGCTAAATTTTATTGTATGAGATGATCATGTTTAGTAACCGAGTTATCGGCAACTGGCAGGAGCCATATGGTTGTCACTTTATTGTATGCAATGCAATCGCGTTGTAATGCTTTACTTTATCACTAAGCGGTAGCGATAGTCCTGGAAGCATAAGATTGGCGAGACAACAACGATGCTACTCTGGAGATCAAGGTGTCGCGCCGGTGACGATGGTGATCATGACGGTACTTCGGAGATGGAGATCACAAGTACAAGATGATGATGGCCATATCATATCACTTATATTGATTGCATGTGATGTTTATCTTTTATGCATCTTATCTTGCTTTGATTGACGGTAGCATTATAAGATGATCCCTCACTAAATTATCAAAGTATAAGTGTTCTCCCTGAGTATGCACCGTTGCGAAAGTTCTTCGTGCTCAGACACCACGTGATGATCGGGTGTGATAGGCTCTACGTTCAAATACAACGGGTGCAAAACAGTTGCACACGTAGAATACTCAGGTTAAACTTGACGAGCCTAGCATATAACAGATATGGCCTCAGAACACGGAGACCGAAAGGTCGAGCGTGAATCATATAGTAGATATGATCAACATAGTGATGTTCACCATTGAAACTACTCCATCTCACGTGATGATCGGACATGGTTTAGTTGATTTGGATCACGTGACCACTTAGAGGATTAGAGGGATGTCTATCTAAGTGGGAGTTCTTAAGTAATATGATTAATTGAACTTTAATTTATCATGAACTTAGTCCTGGTAGTATTAGCATATCTATGTTGTAGATCAATAGCTCGCGTTTAGCTCCCCTGTTTTATTTTTGATATGTTCCTAGAGAAAACTAAGTTGAAAGATGTTAGTAGCAATGATACGGATTGGATCCGTGACCTGAGGTTTATCCTCATTGCTGCACAGAAGAATTATGTCTTTGATGCACCGCTAGGTGACAAACCTATTGCAAGAGCAGATGCAGATGTTATGAACATTTGGCTAGCTCAATATGATGACTACTTGATAGTTTAGTGCACCATGCTTAAACGGCTTAGAATTGGGACTTCAAAGACGTTTTGAACGTCATGGACCATATGAGATGTTCCAGGAGTTGAAGTTAATATTTCAAGCAAATACCCGAGTTGAGAGATATGAAGTCTCCAACAAGTTCTATAGCTAAAAGATGGAGGGTAATAGCTCAAGCAGTGAGCATCTGCTCAGATTGTCTGGGTACTACAACCGCTTGAATCATGTGGGAGTTAATCTTCCAGATAAAATAGTGATCGACAGAATTCTCTAGTCACCATCACCAAGTTAGTAGAACTTCGTGATGAACTATAATATGCAAGGGATAACGGAAACGATTCCAAGCTCTTCGTGATGCTGAAATCAACGAAGGTAGAATCAAGAAAAACATCAAGAGTTGATGGTAAACAAAACCACTAATTTCAAGTAAAGGGACAAAGGGAAGAAAGGGGAACTTCAAGAAAAACGGCAAGCAAGTTGCTGCTCAAGTGAAAAACCCAAGTCTGGACCTAAGCCTGAAACCGAGTGCTTCTACTGCAAAGGGACTGGTCACTGGAAGCGGAACTACCCCAAGTAATTGGCGGATAAGAAGGATGGCAAAGTGAACATAGTTATATTTGATATACATGTTATTGATGTGTACTTTACTAGTGTTTATAGCAACCCCTCAGTATTTGATACTAGTTCAGTTGCTAAGAGTAGTAACTCGAAACGGGAGTTGCAGAATGAACAAAGACTAGTTAAGGGTGAAGTGACGATGTGTGTTGGAAGTGGTTCCAAGATTGATATGATCATCATGGCACACTCCCTATACTTTCGGGATTAGTGTTGAACCTAAATAAGTGTTATTTGGTGTTTGCGTTGAGCATAAATATGATTGGATCATGTTTATTGCAATACGGATATTCATGTAAGTTAGAGAATAATTGTTGTTCTGTTTACATGAATAAAACCTTCTATGGTCATACACCCAATGAAAATGGTTTGTTGGATCTCGATCGTGGTGATACACATATTCATAATATTTAAGCCAAAAGATGCAAAGTTAATAATGATAGTGCAACTTATTTGTGGCACTGCCGTTTAGGTCATATTGGTGTAAAGCGCACGAAGAAACTCCATGCTGATGGATTTTCGGAATCACTTGATTATGAATCAGTTGATGCTTGCGAACCATGCCTCATGGGCAAGATGACTAAGACTCCGTTCTCCGGAACAATGGAGCGAGCAACAGATTTGTTGGAAATCATACATACTGATGTATGTGGTCCGATGAATATTGAGGCTCGTGGCAGGTATCATTATTTTCTGATCTTAACAGATGATTTGAGCACATATGAGTATATCTACTTGATGAAACACAAGTCTGAAATATTTGAAAAGTTCAAAGAATTTCAGAGTGATGTGGAGAATCATCGTAACAAAAATAAAAGTTTCTACGATATGATCGCAGAAGTAAAATATTTGAGTTACGAGTTTGGCCTTCAGTTAAAACAATGTGAAATAGTTTCACTACTCACGCCACCTGGAACATCACAGTGTAATGGTATGTCCGAACGTCATAACCGTACTTTATTAGATATAGTGCGATCTCTGATGTCTCTTACCGATCTACCACTATCGTTTTGGGGTTATGCATTAGAGACAGCTACATTCACGTTAAAAAGGGCACCATCTAAATCCGTTGAGACGACACCGTATGAATTGTGGTTTGGCGAGAAACCTAAGCTGTCGTTTCTTAAAGTTTGGGACTGTAATGCTTATGTGAAAAAGTTTCAACATGATAAGCTCGAACCCAAATCGGAGAAGTAAATCTTCATAGGATACCCAAAAGAAAATGTTGGGTAGACCTTCTATCACAGATCCGAAGGCAAGTTATTCATTGCTGAGAATGGATCCTTTCTAGAGAAGGAGCTTCTCTCAAAAGAAGTGTGAGGGAGTCCTGGATTAGGGGGTGTCTGGATAGCCGGACTATACCTTCGGCCGGCCTCCTGGACTATGAAGATACAAGACCGAAGACTCCGTCCCGTGTCCGGAAGGGACTTTCCTTGGCGTGGAAGGCAAGCTTGGCGATACGGATATGTAGATCTCCTACCATTGTAACCGACTCTGTGTAACCCTAGCCCTCTCCGGTGTCTATATAAACCGGAGGGTTTTAGTCCATAGGACGAACAACAATCATACCATAGGCTAGCTTCTAGGGTTTAGCCTCTCTGATCTCGTGGTAGATCTACTCTTGTACTACCCATATCATCAATATTAATCAAGCAGGACGTAGGGTTTTACCTCCATCAAGAGGGCCCGAACCTGGGTAAAACATCGTGTCCCCTGCCTCCTGTTACCATCCGGCCTAGACGCATAGTTCGGGACCCCCTACCCGAGATCCGCCGGTATGACACTGACACTGGTGCTTTCATTGAGAGTTCCTCTGTGTCGTCACTTTTAGGCCCGATGGCTTCTCCGATCATCAACAGCGATGCGATCCAGGGTGAGACTTTTCTCCCCAGACAGATCTTCATATTCGGCGGCTTTGCACTACGGGTCAATTAGCTTGGTCATCTGGAGCAGGTCGAAAGCTACGCCCCTGGCCATCAGGTCAGATTTGGAAGTTTGAACTACACGGCCGACATCCATGGAGACTCGATCTTCGACGGATTCGAGCCACAGCCGAGCGCGCCGCACTGTCACGATGGGCATGATTTAGCACTGCCGCCGAACAGTGCCCTGGAAGTCGCACATGTGTCCGCTCTGACCCCTAGCTCGGAGCCAATCACACCAATCGAGGATGGGCTGCAATCTCTACGGCGATCGATCCGAACACCAGCCCTATTCTCTGCGAAGCCCGTGACTCCAACGAGCAGGATTCCTCTCCAGACTCTGAGCCCTCCGCACCCTGACCGATCGAACCCGATTGGGCGCCGATCATGGAGTTCACCGCCGCGGACATCTTTCAGCACTCGCCCTTCAACGATATTCTGAATTCACTAAAGTCTCTCTCTTTGTCAGGAGAGCCCTGGCCGGACTATGGTCAGCAAGGTTGGGATGCGGATGATGAAGAAATTCAAAGCCCACCCACCACCCACTTCGTAGCCACTGCCGATGATTTAACCGACATGCTCGACTTCGACTCCGAAGACATCGACGGTATGGACGCCGATGCAGGAGACGATTAAGAACCAGCGCCTATAGGGCATTGGAAAGCCACCTCGTTGTATGATATATACATGGTGGACACCCCAAAAGAAGGCAATGGCGATGGAACAGCAGAGGATGACCCCTCCAAGAAGCAGCCTAAGCGCCAGCGTCAACGGCGCAGCTCTAAATCCCGCCAAAACAAAAACGGTGATTCCGGCACGGGAGATAATAACACCCCGGACAGTGCCGAAGACAACCACCTCCAGCAAGATTCAGCATAGGAGGATAGAGAAGCCATCCCTCATGAGAGAGCGGCAGACAGAGAGGTCGAGGACAATAATTATATGCCTCCCTCCGAAGACGAGGCAAGCCTCGACGACGACGAATTTGTCGTGGCAGAGGATCCTGTCGAACAAGAGCGTTTCAAACGCAGGCTTATGGCCACGACGAGCAGCCTCAAGAAAAAACAACAACAGCTTAGAGCTGATCAAGATTTGCTAGCCAACAGATGGACTGAAGTCCTTGCGGCCGAAGAGTATGAACATGAACGCCCCTCCAAGTGCTACCCAAAGCGCAGGTTGCTACCCCAATTAGAGGAGGAAGCACCTAAACCTACATCACCAGCGCATGATGCGGCCGAACGGCCACCCCGTGGCCGCGATAGAGAGGCCTCTCGGCCCTCCACTCAAACCGCACCCCGGTGCCGCTCAAAAAATACCAAGGCATGGGAAAATGCGCCAGACCTGCGAGACATATTGGGGGACAAGGCAAGGCAAACAAGATCGATCTATGGATCATGTGGGCGCCCCACGACATGAGACAGTACTCATCACGCCGGATACAGTAAATCCGGTCGGGCCGAACACAATAGACAAAGCTCATTTGAGCTGCGTCGTGATATAGCCCAATACAGAGGCGCCGCACACCCACTATGCTTCACAGATGAAGTAATGGATCATCAAATCCCCGAGGGTTTCAAACCCGTGAACATCGAATCATACGATGGCACAATAGATCCCACGGTATGGATCGAGGACTGTCTCCTTCATATCCACATGGCCCGCGGTGATGACCTACACGCCATCAAATACCTCCCACTCAAGCTTAAAGGACCAGCTCGGCATTGTCTTAATAGCTTGCCAGCATAATCAATTGGTTGTTGGGAGGACCTGGAAGCCACATTCCTCGACAATTTCCAGGGCACTTATGTGCGACCACCAGACGCCGATGACCTAAGCCACATAATTCAGCAGCCAGAGGAATCGGCCAGACAATTCTAGACACGGTTCCTAACCAAGAAAATCAAATCATCGACTGTCCGGACGCAGAGGCCCTAGCAGCCTTCAAGCATAACATCCGCGACGAGTGGCTTGCATGGCACCTAGGACAGGAAAAGCCGAAATCCATGGCAGCCCTCACGACACTTATGACCCACTTTTGCGCAGGAGAAGACAGTTGGCCAGCTCGCAACAATAACATGACCAAGAGCCCTGGTAATTCAGATACCAAGGACAACAGTGGCAGGTCGCGTCGCAACAAGCAAAAGCGCCGCATTAATGGCGAAAATGCTGAGGATACGGCAGTTAATGCCGGATTCAAAGGCTCTAAACCCGGTCAGCGGAAAAAGCCATTCAAAAGAAATACTCCAGGCCCGCCCAGTTTGGACCGAAAACTCGACCGCTCATGCCAGATACATGGCACCCCCGAAAAACCAGCCAATCACACCAACAGGGATTGTTGGGTGTTCAAGCAGGCAGGCAAGTTAAATGCCGAAAGCAGAGACAAGGGGCTGCATAGCGATGACGAGGAGGAGCCCCGGCCGCCGAACAATAGTGGACAGAAAGGTTTTCCCCCACAAGTGCGGACGGTGAACATGATATACGCAACCCACGTCCCCAAGAGGGAGCGGAAGCGTGCGCTAAGGGACGTATACGCGATGGAGCCAGTCGCCCCAAAGTTCAACCCATGGTCTTCCTGCCCGATCACTTTTGATCGAAAGGACCACCCCACTAGCATCCGTCATGGCGGATTTGCCGCATTGGTTCTAGACCCAATTATTGACGGATTTCACCTCACCAGAGTCCTTATGGACGGCGGCAGCAGCCTGAACTTGCTTTACCAGGATACAGTGCGGAAAATGGGCATCGATCCCTTGAGGATTAAACCAACTAGAACGACCTTTAAAGGCATCATACCAGGTGTAGAGGCCAACTGTACAGGCTCAGTTACACTGGAAGTGGTCTTCGGATCTCTGGATAATTTCCGAAGCGAGGAGTTAATCTTCGACGTAGTCCCGTTTCGCAGTGGCTATCACACATTGCTCGGGCGAACCACATTTGCTAAGTTCAATGCGGTGCCGCACTATGCATACCTCAAGCTCAAAATGCCAGGCCCTCGAGGAGTCATCACGGTCAATGGAAACACCGAGCGCTCTCTTCGAACGAGGAGCATACGGCCGCTATCGCAGCGGAGGTACAAAGCAGCCTCTCAAGGAAATTCTCCAGTCCGGCCATTAAACGTCTGGACACCGTCAAGCGCGCCCGGAGTAACCTACAACAAAACCTCCTGGCACGTCCCGAGCAAGCGTAGCAATGCGGTCCCAACCCCAGCCCGATGGATTCTCCGATCATCAACAGCGATGCGATCCAGGGTGAGACTTTTCTCCCCAGACAGATCTTCGTATTCGGCGGTTTTGCACTACGGGCCAATTCGCTTGGTCATCTGGAGCAGGTCGAAAGCTACGCCCCTGGCCATCAGGTCAGATTTGGAAGTTTGAACTACACGGCCGACATCCACGGAGACTCGATCTTCGACGGATTCGAGCCACAGCCGAGCGCGCCGCACTGTCACGATGGGCATGATTTAGCTCTGCCGTCGAACAGTGCCCTGGAAGCCGCACATGTGTCCGCTCTGACCCCTAGCTCGAAGCCGATCACACCAATCGAGGATGGGTGGTTAGACACCGCCTTGGGGGCTGCAATCTCTACGGCGATCGATACAAACACCAGCCCTATTCTCTGCGAAGCCCGTGACTCCAAGGAGCCGGACTCCTCTCCAGACTCCAAGCCCTCCGCACCCTGACCGATCGAACATGATTGGGCGCCGATCATGGAGTTCACCGCCGCGGACATCTTTCAGCACTCGCCCTTCGACGATATTCTGAATTCACTAAAGTCTCTCTCTTTGTCAGGAGAGCCCTGGCCGGACTATGGTCAGCAAGGTTGGGATGCGGATGATGAAGAAATTCAAAGCCCACCCACCACCCACTTCGTAGCCACTGTCGATGATTTAACCGACATGCTCGACTTCGACTCCGAAGACATCGACGGTATGGACGCCGATGCAGGAGACTATCAAGAACCAGCGCCTATAGGGCATTGGAAAGCCACCTCGTTGTATGATATATACATGGTGGACACCCCAAAAGAAGCAATGGCGATGGAATAGCAGAGGATGACCCCTCCAAGAAGCAGCCTAAGCGCCGGCGTCAATGGCGCCGCTCTAAATCCCGCCAAAACAAAAACGGTGATTCCAGCACGGGAGATAATAACACCCCGGATAGTGCTGAAGACAACCACCTCCAGCAAGATTCAGCATAGGAGGATAGAGAAGCCAGCCCTCATGAGAGAGCGGCAGACAGAGAGGTCGAGGACAATAATTATATGCCTCCCTCTGAAGACGAGGCAAGCCTCGACGACGATGAATTTGTCGAGCCAGAGGATCCCGTCGAACAAGAGCGTTTCAAACGCAGGCTTATGGCCACGACGAGCAGCCTCAAGAAAAAACAGCAACAACTAAGAGCTGATCAAGATTTGCTAGCCAACAGATGGACTGAAGTCCTTGCGGCCGAAGAGTATGAACTTGAACGCCCCTCCAAGAGCTACCCAAAGCGCAGGTTCCTACCCCAATTAGAGGAGGAGGCACCTCAACCTACATCACTAGCGCATGATGCGGCCGACCGGCCACCCCGTGGCCGCGACAGAGAGGCCTCTCGGCCCTCCACTCAAGCCGCACCCCGGTGCCGCTCAAAAAATACCAAGGCATGGGAAAATGCACCAGACCTGCGAGACATATTGGAGGACAAGGCAAGGCAAACAAGATCGATCTACGGATCACGTGGGCGCCCCACGACACGAGACAGTACTCATCACGGCGGATAGAGTAAATCCGGTCGGGCCGAACACAGTAGACAAAGCTCGTTTGAGCTGCCTCGTGATATAGCCCAATACAGAGGCACCGCACACCCACTATGCTTCACAGATGAAGTAATGGATCATCAAATCCCCGAGGGTTTCAAACCCGTGAACATCGAATCATACGATGGCACAATAGATCCCGCGGTATGGATCGAGGACTATCTCCTTCATATCCACATGGCCCGCGGTGATGACCTACACGCCATCAAATACCTCCCACTCAAGCTCAAAGGACCAGCTCGGCATTGTCTTAATAGCTTGCCAGCAGAATCAATTGGTTGTTGGGAGGACCTGGAAGCCACATTCCTCGACAATTTCCAGGGCACTTATGTGCGACCACCAGACGCCGATGACCTAAGCCACATAATTCAGCAGCCAGAGGAATCGGCCAGACAATTCTAGACACGGTTCCTAACCAAGAAAAATCAAATCATCGACTGTCTGGATGCAGAGGCCCTAGCAGCCTTCAAGCATAACATCCGCATCGATCCCTCGAGGATTAAACCAACTAGAACGACCTTTAAAGGCGTCATACCAGGTGTAGAGGCCAACTGTACAGGCTCAGTTACACTGGAAGTGGTCTTCGGATCTCCGGATAATTTCCGAAGCGAGGAGTTAATCTTCGACGTAGTCCCGTTCCGCAGTGGCTATCACGCATTGCTCGGGTGAACCGCATTTGCTAAGTTCAATGCGGTGCCGCACTACGCATACCTCAAGCTCAAGATGCCAGGCCCTCGAGGAGTCATCACGGTCAATGGAAACACCGAGCGCTCTCTTCGAACGGAGGAGCATACAGCCGCTATCGCAGCGGAGGTACAAAGCAGCCTGTCAAGGAAATTCTCCAGTCCGGCCATTAAACGTCTGGACACCGTCAAGCGCGCCCGGGGTAACCTACAACAAGACCTCCTGGCACGTCCCGAGCAAGCGTAGCAATGTGGCCCCAACCCCAGCCCTCGCGAACTTGCGAAACCAGTGTTGCGCGTACATAACTACGCTCTGGAAATACCATGGGCACAGGGGGAGGGGCACCATCACGGCATGCCCGAAATGCGGCTTAAACCGCACTAGGGGCTGCCGATTTCTTGATTTTCTCTTATTTTCAGGACTCCATTCTTCAGAAGGCTTGTCCGGAAGTATAATTGTCGCACAAACGATACACCCGGGGAAGCAGAAAGCTACGCCGCGCTATGTTACTCTAAGGTGGTCTCTATAACGAGTAGTATACCTGTTTCACATGCCATTCCACAGCTCGCCCCTGGAAAGGACATGTTAAATAGTCCCCTCTTTTGCTTATTGCACTATTTGTATCGTTCTGCTTTGATCGCAGATTTTTTAAATAAACAATGCATAGCTTCCGTCTATTATTGCATTACCTTTTTTTGCGAATATATGTTCATTAACGACATGTTGCACCCGTACACTTTGGTATGGCCAATACGCCAGGGGCTTAAGTACCCCACAATATGGTGTGAGAAGTCCAAACACTTTCACAAGTGCGGCACCCCGAACTTATAGCATTATATGCATCGGCTCCGAATCATGTCTTGGGTCAATAGTTGGGTTTGCCCGCCTCTTATGTTTTGGTACCTTCCGTTCTGTTATATCGTCTAAGGTAGCACTAGGAGAACTACTGCGATTGTGCCCCAGTTGAGCTGGGCTAAGCACCTCAGTAGAGAAAGCTAAAACTGACCATCATGATGAGGCGAGAGCTGGTCGCTGTTCGAGAGGTTTTCGAGTCCCTAAAGACTTATGCCGCTTAGAGTGAGGAGTCGGCTTTGTCCGGCCTAGGCATGGATAGCGCCCCGAACTCGGTCTTCCGAACACTAGGGGCTTCGCCGAAATTTAAAATTATAGAATTCTATGGCTAAGTGATAGTGTTCAAGCATTATAGTCCGATTGCCTTGTTCGTTGTGTTGAGCGCCTCCCTCAAAGGACCCAAGAATGGGAAAAAGAGCGCTCATGTTTATCCTGAACACCCCAACACTCGTGGCATGGGGGCAGAAGCCGACGACTTGCCATCTCTCAAATTTGATAAACGGCCGCACAGAAGGTAATATTTTAAATTCAAAAGCGTTGCTTAGTGCATATGAACAAGTTTTCAGCGTAAAGGATCACATATGCGAGTTTACTCAAAAATTACATCTTTGGAGCATTCATCCGCTATAAGGCGGGCACCCTTCAGGACGCCCTCATAATAAGCTTCCGGGACGCAATGCTCCTTGCCCGGCGGCGGCCCGTCCTTCACTAGCTTCTCCACATCCATCTTGCCCCAGTGCACTTTAGCACGGGCAAGCGCCCTACGGGCACCTTCGATGCAGACGGAGCGCTTGATTACTTCAAGCCGTGGACAGGCATCCACCAGCCACCTCACCAGCCCGAAGTAGCTCCCAGGCAGAGCCTCTCCAGGCCACAACCGAACTATGAGGCCCTTTATGGCCTGTTCGGCAACCTTGTGGAGCTCGACCATTTGCTTCAGCTGGTCGCTCAAAGGCACCAGGTATCCGGCCTCAACATACTGAGACTAGAACACCTTCAACGTCGAGCTCCCCTCCTTGGCTCGGTAGAAGGCGCCAGCATTAGAGGCACTATGGGGCAAATCTGTGAATGCTCCTGGAGAGCTCCGGACTCGGGTAAGTAACAAGTAATTCACTTTCACGTGCTTGCTTTGCATAATGAATGCCTTACCCGCCGCTATCTTCTTCATATCTCCAATTTCTTGGAGGGCTTTCTGGGCTTCGGCCTTGGCAGACTTCGCGCTTTCGAGGGCTGCCGCAAGCTCGGACGCTTGCGTCTTCGAGTCAAGCTCCAAACTCTCGTGTTTTTTCACGAGAGCCTGGAGCTCTTTCTGCACCTTCTCCACCCATGCCTCCTGCTTCCCTCTCTCTGTATGCTCCGCGGC
Organism: Triticum aestivum; assembly: GCF_018294505.1. Taxonomy (NCBI): domain Eukaryota; kingdom Viridiplantae; phylum Streptophyta; class Magnoliopsida; order Poales; family Poaceae; genus Triticum; species Triticum aestivum. The sequence continues at coordinate 527,237,389 of NC_057812.1, forward strand.
CGCTCTGTTTTCGGCCTCGGACAGCGCTTTCTTAAGGGTTGCCATCTCGGTCGTGGCCCCTATAATAGCACGTTGATCCTGTCATTTTTTGCAACCACATCTTCTCTATATACTTGCGCAAGGTATTACTTCCCTTCCTTCTCCTCGTGTTGCCTCTTAGCATGGCCGAGCTCGTTCTTGGACCGCGCGAGGTTTTTCTTCAGCGTCTCCACCTCCGCAGTCAGTGCGGCGGGGGCCAGCAGTGAAGTCTGCATATGCATATTGACTTGATAATATTAGACTCCTGTGAATGTTATTAGATCCTCTATTCGGCTTTTCTTTACGAACGCCGAACAGAGCATCAGGGGCTACTGTCTATGCGGTGATATTTTTTATTCTTTACTTACCTCAAAGCCTGTTAGAAGGCTGGCACAGGCTTTAGTCTGTCCGCTCTTGGCGGACTGAACCTTCTGGATCACCGCACTCATAATAGTGCGGTGCTCCTCATCGATGGAGGCGCCGTTAAGCGTCTCCAGAAAATTGTCCGGTGCCTCCAGTTGGACGGAGGTCACCGGCTCGGTAGGCTTGCTCCTCTTGGAAGGAGGCTGCCTATCGGAGTCCGGAACCGTTGAAGGTTCCGGCGCGGTGTCCGGCTCAAAGCTGGACTTAGAGCCCATGGGGGTTCTACCCCCTTTACGCCTGGACTCCAGGAGGTCGCCTTGCGGCGCCTCCAGGGCCACCTCCTCCTGGCTTGGAACCTGTTGGGACAGCACCTCGGCGTCGTCCGTAGGGTGGGGGGAGGTAGCCGTCGAAAGCGAATTCACATCCGACGAATCTAGGGAACCGCTCGACGACACGTCGAGCCTGTCTTTGGGTGGACTGCATAAACATGTTCGACATAAGGAAAAGTTGTGCAATGGAGGAATACTATGAATCACTCTGGTATCCGGACACTTACGATCTCGCCAGGGGCTTGGCCCTATGCGGCCACTCCTCTTCGCCGTCGTCGGTGTTGGTGGAGCCGTCCGGAGGAATGGTTTTCCCCTTCTTGGACCTTCGGCCTCCCCAGTTGGGGCGGCCTTCCTTTTCTTCTCTCCCCCCGCTAGAGGGGGAGAGGTCTCTTCTTCCTCCTCCTCGTCTTCATGGGAGGAGTGCGTCTTGGAGTCGACGGATGATGAATCCGACACCCCCAGGCGCCGGGCACTCTTTCGAGTCCCCGTGGCCTTCTTCTTGGCCTTCTTCTCCGGCACCACATAGGGTGCTGGAACCAGCAGCTTCACCAAGCGAGCGTCCACTGGGCCTTCGGGCAAATGAGCCGGACAGTTGATCTGTTCGGACGTCTCCTGCCAATCCTGTCAAAGGTAAGGGAGCTTAGATCCCGCATGGAGTCAAACTATGAAAAACTAATACCCTGTAAAAGGTAAAAACAACTTACTGCACGAGCGCGACGCTGCGTGCTGAATCCGCGATCCTCGTTAGCGGATGCGGGGGCCTCGGCGCCCTTGAAAAGCACCTTCCAGGCATCTTCGTACGTCGTATCGAAGAGCCTGCTCAGAGTTCGGTGCTGCGCCGGGTCGAACTCCCACTGGTTGAAAGACCGTTGTTGACACGGGAGGATCCGGCGGATGAGCATAATCTGGACTACGTTGACAAGTTTGAGCTTCTTGTCCACCAGGGTTTGGACGCATGTTTGGTGTCCGGTCAGCTCTCCTTCTTTACCCCATGACAGGCCCGTCTCTTTCCAGGAGGTGGGCCACGTAGGGGATCCGGATCGGAACTCGGGGGCTGCGACCCATTCAGGGTCGCGCGGCTCTGTGATGTAAAACCACCCCGATTGCCACCCCTTTAGGGACTCCACAAAGGAGCCCTCGGGCCATAGGACATTGGGCATCTTGCCAACCATGGCGCCTCCGCACTCCGCCTGGGTGCCGCGCACCACCTTCGGCTTGACATTGAAAGTCTTGAGCCATAGGCCGAAATGGGGGTGAATGCAGAAGAAAGCCTCACACACGACGATAAACGCTGAGATATTGAGGACAAAGTTCGGGGCCAGATCGTGGAAATCCAGGCCATAGTAGAACATGAGCCCCCGGACAAATGGGTGGAGAGGGAAGCCCAGTCCGCGGAGGAAATGGGGGAGGAACACCACCCTCTCATGGGGCCTAGGGGTGGGGATGAGCTGCCCCTCTTCGAGAAGCCAGTGCGCAATGTCGTTAGACAAGTATCCGGCCTTCCTCAGTTTTTTGATGTGTCCCTCCGTGACGGAGACCATCCACTTGCCTCCCTCTCCGGACATGGCTGGAGAAGGTTGAGGTGGGGTGTGCGGACTTGGGCGCTGGATCACGAGTGCGCGGAAATGGATAGGCAAAGGAGGAAGAGGGCGTGGATGAAAAGGTGGATCCTTATCCCCTTATATGGGTAGACGCGACTATGCGCCCCCACCAGCCTGGTTAAACTCGCTTATCTCCCAAGCACCGTAATCAATGGCGCAATTGGGTTACCCACACCCATATTGATGAGAATCCCGGAATAAGGGGACACGATCTCTGCTTTAACAAGACATGCCAAGGAAACCGCCTCGCTAAACACGCTGAGGTGGGACAGTAAAACGATTCGAATAAAGACTTGGCCGTAGTGTGATGTCACGCTATGGAATATGTCAACAGATTAGATTTGTGTCAATATTATTCTCTCTATGGCAATATGTGGAAAGTTATTTTGCAGAGCCGAACACTACCTTTGTGTTCAAAATCTTCTATGAAGTATTTGGAGGAGGAACCCGCCTTGCAATGCCGAAGACAATCTGCGTGCCGGACTCGTCGTCATTGAAGCCTGGTTCAGGGGCTACTGAGGGAGTCCTGGATTAGGGGGTGTCCAGATAGCCGGACTATACCTTCGGCCGGACTCCTGGACTATGAAGATACAAGATTGAAGACTTCATCCCGTGTCCGGAAGGGACTTTCCTTAGCGTGGAAGGCAAGCTTGCCGATACAGATATGTAGATCTCCTACCATTGTAACCGACTCTGTGTAACCCTAGCCCTCTCCGGTGTCTATATAAACCGGAGGGTTTTAGTCCATAGGACGAACAAAAATCATAACATAGTCTAGCTTCTAGGGTTTAGCCTCTCTGATCTCGTGGTAGATATACTCTTGTACTACCAATATCATCAATATTATTCAAGAAGGACGTAGGGTTTTACCTCCATCAAGAGGGCCCGAACCTAGGTAAAACATCGTGTCCCCTGCCTCCTGTTACCATCCGGCCTAGACGCACAGTTCAGGACCCCCTACCCGAGATCTACCAGTTTTGACACCGACAAAGTGAGTGGGAGGAAAGTAGAACTCAATGAGGTAACTGTACCTGCTCCCTTATTGGAAAGTAGTTCATCACATAAATCTGTTCCTGTGACTACTACACCGATTAGTGAGGAAGCTAATGATGATGATCATGAAATTTCAGATCAAATTACTACCGAACCTCATAGGTCAACCAGAGTAAGATCCGCACCAGAGTGGTACGGTAATCCTATTCTGGAGGTCATGTTACTAGACCATGACGAACCTACGAACTATGAGGAAGCGATGATGAGCCCAGATTCCGCAAAATGGCAAGAGGCCATGAAATCTGAGATGGGATCCATGTATGACAACAAAGTGTGGACTTTGGTTGACTTGCCCGATTATCGGCAAGCCATCGAGAATAAATGGATCTTCAAGAAGAAGACAAACGCTGATGGTAATGTTACTGTCTGCAAAGCTCGACTTTTTGCGAAAGGTTTTCTACAAGTTCAAGGTGTTGACTACGATGAGAGTTTCTCACTCGTATTTATGCTTAAGTCTGTCCGAATCATGTTAGCAATTGCCGCATTTTATGAAATCTGGCAAATGGATAAACAAAACTGCATTCCTTAATGGATTTATTAAAGAAGAGTTGTATATGATGCAACCGGAAGGTTTTGTCAATCCTAAAGGTACTAACAAAATATGCAAAGCTCCAGCGATCCATCTATGGACTGGTGCAAGCATCTCGGAGTTGGAATATACGCTTTGATAAGTTGATCAAAGCATATAGTTTTATACATACTTGCGGTGAAGCCTCTATTTACAAGAAAGTGAGTGGGAGCACTACAACATTTCTGATAAGTATAAGTGAAAGAAATATTGTTGATCGGAGATAATGTAGAATTATTCTGCAAAGCATAAAGGAATATTTGAAAGGAGTTCTTCAAAGAAAGACCTCGGTGAAGCTGCTTACATATTGAGCATCAAGATCTATAGAGATAGATCAAGATGCTTGATAAGTTTTTCAATGAGTACATACCTTGACAAGATTTTGAAGTAGTTCAAAATGGAACAATCAAAGAAGAAGTTCTTTCCTGTGTTACAAGGTGTGAAGTTGAGTAAGACTCAAAACCCGACCACGGCAGAAGATAGAGAGAGAATGAAAATCATTCCCTATGCCTTAGCCATAGGTTCTATAAAGTATGCCATGCTGTGTACCAGACCTATTGTATACCCTGCCCTGAGTTTGGCAAGGGAGTACAATAGTGATCTAGGAGTAGATCACTGGACATTGGTCAAAATTATCCTTAGTGGAATAAGGATATGTTTCTCGATTATGGAGGTGACAAAAGGTTCGTCGTAAAGGGTTACGTCGATGCAAGTTTTGACACTGATCCAGATGACTCTAAGTCTCAATCTGGATACATATTGAAAGTGGGAGCAAGTAGCTAGAATAGCTCCATGCAGAGCACTATTGACAAAAAAATTTGCAAAATAGTTACGGATCTGAATGTGGCAGACCCGTTGACTAAACTTATCTCACAAGCAAAACATGATCACACCTCAGTACTCTTTCGGTGTTAATCACATAGCAACGTGAACTAGATTATTGACTCTAGTAAACCCTTTGGGTGTTGGTCACATGTCGATGTGAACTATGGGTGTTAATCACATGGTGATGTGAACTATTGATATTAAATCACATGGTGATGTGAACTAGATTATTGACTCTAGTGCAAGTGGGAGACTGAAGGTAATATGCCCTAGAGGCAATAATAAAGCTATTATTTATTTCCTTATATCATGATAAATGTTTATTATTCATGCTAGAATTGTATTAACCGGAAACATAATACATGTGTGAATACATAGACAAACAGAGTGTCACTAGTATGCCTCTACTTGACTAGCTCGTTGATCAAAGATGGTTATGTTTCCTAACCATAGACATGAGTTGTCATTTGATTAACGGGATCACATCATTAGGATAATGATGTGATTGACTTGACCCATTCCGTTCGCATAGCACTTGATCGTTTAGTTTGTTTCTATTGCTTTCTTCATGACTTATACATGTTCCTATGACTATGAGATTATGCAACTCCCGTTTACCGGAGGAACACTTTGTGTGCCACCAAACATCACAACGTAACTCGGTGATTATAAAGGTACTCTACAGGTGTCTCCGAAGGTACTTGTTGGGTTGGCGTATTTCGAGATTAGGATTTGTCACTCCGATTGTCGGAGAGGTATCTCTGGGCCCTCTCGGTAATGCACATCACTTAAGCCTTGCAAGCATTGCGACTAATGAGTTAGTTGTAGGATGATGTATTACAAAACGAGTAAAGAGACTTGCCGGTAATGAGATTGAACTAGGTATTGAGATACCGACGATCGAATCTCGGGCAAGTAACATACCGATGACAAAGGGAACAACGTATGTAGTTATGCAGTCTGACCGATAAAGATCTTCGTAGAATATGTAGGAGCCAATATGGGCATCCAGGTCCCACTATTGGTTATTGACAAGAGAGGTGTCTCGGTCATGTCTACATAGTTCTCAAACCCGTAGGGTCCGCACGCTTAATGTTCATTGACGATATAGTACTATATGAGTTATGTATGTTGATGACCGAATGTTGTTCGGAGTCCGAGATGAGATCACGGACATGACGAGGAACTCCGGAATGGTCCGGAGATAAAGTTTGATATATGGGATAGTAGTGTTTGATCTTTGGAAGGGTTCCGGAATTCACCGGAAGGGGTTCCGGATGTTTCCCGAAATGTTTGGGCACGAGAACACTTTATCTGGGCCAAAGGGGAAAGCCTACGAGGCTTTTGGAAAGTGCAAAAGGAAGTTTTGCGGAGACCAGAGGCTAGACGCCAGGAACCCTAGCGTCTAGGGGGTAGACGCCGGGAACCCTGGCTTCTAGCCCTAGAGTCCGAGAAGGACTCTTGCCTTTCAGGTAAAACCGACTTTGAGGAGGCTTTTACTCCAAGTTTCGACCCCAGGGCTCAACATATAAATAGAGGGTAGGGCTAGCACCGAAGACACATCAAGAAACACCAAGCCGTGTGCCGGCAACCCTGTCCCCTCTAGTTTATCCTCTGTCATAGTTTTCGTAGTGCTTAGGTGAAGCCCTGCGGAGATTGTTCTTCACCAACACCGTCACCACGCCGTCGTGCTGCCGGAACTCATCTACTACTTCGCCCCTCTTTCTGGATCGAGATGGCGAGGACATCACCGAACCAAACTTGTGCAGAACTCGGAGGTGCCGTGCTTTCGGTACTTGGATTGGTCGGATGTGAAGACGTACGACTACATCAACCGCGTTGATATAACGCTTCCGTGAATGGTCTACGAGGGTACATAGACAACACTCTCCCCTCTCGTTGCTATGCATCACCATGATCTTGCGTGTGCGTAGGAAATTTTTTGAAATTACTACGTTACCCAACAATCCCCACCACAACAATGAAGAACTATGGCGATCCCGTACAGCCCCACCCCGAAAGATAGATAATGGGGCAATGGCTTCCCCCTAAGATAGATGATGGGGCAATGGCTCCCCCATAAGATAGATAGTGGGGTTGTCTTCTCCGACGAGTTCAGATATGCGAGAAGTAAGGAAGAAGATGACTGGCATAAGAAAAAAAATTCAGGTACCTAACAAATAGCAAAACCACGTTTTTTTCTCTCGAGAAAATGCAAATCTTTCGCCTTGATTTATTGGTGGACCGAATACAACTACAATAGTATGAGTTTATGACTAGGCCAAACAACCGAACACTCGAGACAAGATCATGACCAACAGTCGTCAAACACATATTACAACTAACGCCATGAAACACAACTCGACCTAGATGCCATCCACACAAGTGTGCATGACGTGCTAAATCTATCAAACACCACCGTGGCAAAAGAAAAACGTTTCTTCTTCTTCTGTTGGTGTCGAAACCAGCAGACCTCAGGTAGGGGGTCCGAGCTGTGAGATCGGATCGATGGGTAACAGGGGACAATGGACACGGTGTTTACCTAGGTTTGGGCCCTCTCTAGGAGGTAAAACCCTAAGTCATACTCTTGTTTATATTGTGGATGTATCAAAGTATAGAGTTGATCTACCTCGAGATCGTAAGTAGTGGACTAAACCCTAAGGGTAATGGTGATTATGAATGTGTCTCTGCGGACTAAACCCCCTGGCTTATATAGGCACTGGGGGTATCTAGGGTTACACATGGTCGGTTGCCATCTAGGGGCTACATGCCGAATCTAATAGATATCCTTGGAGTACACGCCAAGTCCTTGGAGAAACCCGATATGCTTGTGCACATGTTAGAGGGCTCTAGAGTCCTTCCTCATCAAAAGGTTGTCAGTCTGGCCCATGGACTAGATCGGCTAGGCCGGGAACCCCTAGTCCAAGACATCGTCAGTAGCCCCAGATCTTGTCTTCAAAGCTGAGGATGATAATCATCTTCAGATAATGTCTTCGGTCGGATAGTCTTCGGCTTAGCAGGCAAGTTCCTCTGAACGCCCGAGGCTAAGCATCCGCACAAAGCGTGTAGATCCCCAGTCGGCTGATATCACCCTTCTAATCAGGGGATAAGGCCAACCGACCATGCGCCACCAAACGCATCTTCACTTGTCTGAAGTGTGTGGCTTGTTTAGTCTCGAAGACTAGAGGCGTAGGCTCTGTTGGAAAAGGTAGTGCCTAGAAGGCGCTTAGGCACGCCTAGGCACTAGGCGATGGCCAAATGCCTCGCCTAGGGCATAAATGGAAGTCTAGGCAGGGTATGCAACAGATTGTTTACCCAAGCGAGAAATCATGCCATATTGCACTAAAATGCCAAACATGCCACATTCAAAAGGTAGTAGCTGGTAGTTAACTTATTTATCTGACCTAAATTAACATCAATACACATATAATAAGCCTAATAACCCGGATAGTAGAAGCTATATTACTTCCTAGGCCACACCTAGGATGCTTAAGCACCGCCTAGGCACTAGGAGAAGGCCAACCGCCTTGCTTACGCCTACCGCTTTTTCCAACCCGCGTAGGTGTGTTTGACAGTCAATTACTAACAACTTTTCTGAAGTGTCACCGCCCATGACATCATATACATTAGTTATTGCTTAGTTGAATCGTGATTCGAGGTAACCTTCTTATAGGCACATCTTATCAAAACAAATATTGTGCCCCGCATTTTAGGGGGATATCATCAATCAATTGTTTCACCCAATGTGGCCAGAACGGCATGATCAGCCGAACTATGATGATTTTTAGGGTGCAATGGAGGGAGGCCTCATCTTTTTACGAACTTATAAAGAGCAGGAGCAACGAATATTCTCTCCCACGCTCTCCTCCTACTCCAACTCCCAAATCACCAAAGCTCTCGCACCCCCAATCCCATTACCAAGCCAAAAGCCTTCTCCAAGCTTTCGCATCTCGTGCCCATGGCTGATGAGGATCTGAAGGGGAGGTGGGTGCCCTCCAAGGTCACCGACGCCACCATCAACGAGCTCCGAGCGACGGGATACATTGCCGTTGACGCCACCTGCAGGGCTTGATATCTCCTTTTTATTGATCCGTTATTGGAACAAGAAATGGTATTCCACACCTATTCCCCAAAGGTGACCTTCGGTATTGAACCCACGAGAGGAAGAATCCCTTGAAGCGATGGTCTCTAGCAAGCTTTTGCCAAAGTGTCAAATCTAGCTTTTGACCAGATCAACAAGCAAATAGTGATTCAAACACTTATAAGAAAATCAAGGTACGGGGATGAGGTCTTAATGCTTACAACCATGTATTGGTGTTGGGATGAAAAATGATGTTAATTTGTGCTTCGGAAGTCACCCATCAAGAGGTGGTTGCTTCGTTCGGAATAGGGGATGTGTCCAAATAACATCTTGACCGGCACGAGTCCTGCATCAATAATTAGTTGTCCTACCGAAGGCCCTATCTATCTCGTGGGATTGCCCCGATAATTAAGATAATAATATCAGACAAAAGCTTTGGGCGTTCAATGATGACACCTCATGAATCCCCAAGGAAATGATCCATGTTACCCTCCTCAACCTTACTGTCACCGGTGTTCGGTATACCACTTCATGGTCCCCTTGCTCCTAGCCTCACCAGTGCTCGATCTCAATAATCCTGGGTACCTGCAGGGATGAAGATCGCGGACAAGACAAGAGAAACTTCACGAAATAATTTTATTTCACACATACGAGCCGTTGTGTCAAAGACTTCCATTGATCCCTTCACCAAATACCCGGGGCTACAAGGCTCATGCCTCACCCCATACCTTACCGAACTACTCATACATGCAGATGAGATTGTGAGAAGAAATCATTGAAGAACACATCATGAGATTGATTGATCGCAATATGTCTTACAATGGATGCCTGGTGCGATGTACAGTTACAAGTATGAGGTAGATGAGAGAGCACTACAGTGGTGGAGATGGCTATGGAGGTGAAAATGGCGGCGGCTAGGGTTTTGTGGATGAAGATAATGATGAATAGGTTGTGGCTGTGCTTGAAGCTCTCCACCCCCTCATTCTATTGACATTTCGACGAGGTCCACTTAATAAAACTTATTCAGGTGGATGACCTGCCTCGGTTTCCATGCCAAACGACCATTTGTACAAGCATGTGCGGTCGCATGGAACGCCGGCTTTGGCTCTGGTCGCCTTCTGACGCCTCCTGGTGATTTATTTCTTCACCATCTTCCTTCCTTTCCGTTCTCTCATATGATTTCTTCCCTTTTTAGCCCATTTCCTATGAAAAATATATCAAAGAGAGGATTTGTGGAATCCTTTGCATTCATTAGTCCTTAGTGGCAATACCAGAGCGAATATCTCTCTTTTAATGAAATATCTCGGTTTAAACAAGGTTGAAATGAGTGTAAAAATATCACTCATCAATTCCTCCAAGCGTAAACTTGATCGTCCTCAATCAACATAGAGAAAAATCTGAAGCATAAGGAACTCAATTGTTAAAAACGAATAACAAGAAGGTTTTGGTTCACTTACGATTGCTATGCCTAAATAGCCCTCCACTTCTTGACCTGAAAACTTATCATAGATATAGCGACGACATGGTGATAGTGCAAGCGTTAGTGAAGTAAAGATAATCAACACAAAATTTCTGATCTACTAGATAAAACAACGTTGCAACACTTCATTTCATTTAATCTAGACAACACTTGGTTTCCATGAATGCACGGAAGTGTTTCTTAATATAGAGCCATGAACACATAAGTTAGGGAGTACAAAGCATGTAGTAAAACATGATGCTTAACGGCTCTTTTAAACACCCAGAATTGTGTCGTCCTCTAGGCTCTAAACACTTTGTTTCAGTCATTATTTGACGAAACTTTGATTGTCACGTGAAGGAGATTATGCCAAATAAGTGGTCATGCATAGGTTTCGTTGTGGCTTAATGTTTGGAAACTATGGACCTTTAGCAGTAATGTCTCTTTTGAGCCCTTTTGATCAGTCCCCTTTATTTGCCACATACACACCGATTCAAGAGAAAGCCGAATAATATTCATTTGTAGTGTTGCCACTACGTACGGTAACTAACTCATAGACGAAATCTGAGCTATCGCTCTTAGGGGATCATTCATTAGCCGGCGGAACCCTCAGCATAACATCAAGAAGGGTGACAAAGCCACATTTACACACATAAATATGCATATACTAGCAAAGGCCATGGTACCAGACGGAGGCCGTAACACCATGCTGAGATATACAACACAAATTTTTGGCATAATCTCACCCACCTTTGAACTAAGTTCCTCCAGAAAATTTAATCCACAAGTGCTATCAAGCCTATTAAAATTAACAACATGGGGTTGAGCATGTTAAACATCACTTCCACTACAATTTCTCAACTCCCTAGTCTTGAAAGACTTTCTGTTGTGCAAAGTTATACTTGGTTAATTTCATTTCATTTTAAAAACTGTCCCACGACAAGTCTTAGCTGTCTAAACTAAAGAAAATAAAGGCTACAAAATTAATTCAGCTATTAGAGCTTAACCTTTGTATCAACTATCAAGCCTCACTCCCATCCACACATATCAGACATATAACTACTACATCTAATTTAAGTATCCAACTGCAAAAAAGATGGGAGTTATAGGACATACCATCATGGTTGTGAATTTACACACTTCCCTTCCTTACTCTTTCATTCCTTATTGTCCTCGCATAGATCAACTGCTCTGAAAACAAAATGCAAAATAACTCCGAGGGGCTAAATAAGAACAAGAGCAAAGCAAAGCTTATTCTATTTTTTGTTTTGGGGTTTCTGAAAACTAACTTGCAACCAAAAAATCGCAAAGGCAAAAATCAAACTATTGAAACAAACCAACACAAATGTTTTGAAGCTCCTCGAGCTTAAGTACAACCTCATTACAATTTATTCAAATACCACCGCATCTTGATGTAGAAGTGGTGATAACCTCCCCCAAGCTTATGCTTTTACAAGCCCAAACCAACGAGATCATTGCGGCGGTTGGTCAGGAGCCCACTCTGGGCTCGGGCTGGAGAAGTTCATGTTCATGTAGGTGGATGTGCTCCTTAGGGATTACACGAGGTTATTCATATCAGTAGAGCCCTGAAGGCTCCTGATGTCCATGTAGGTGGTGTAGTCTTGCTAGGGCTGCTCATCCTCTTCATTGGTGGCGAGTTCTTTATCTACTTGTTCTGGTTTTGGCCCTTCTTCGTCAAAAGCTACATCTCCTTCATGTGCAACATAATGCAATTGTCCATTCTTGATGGAGAAATGGTTAGGCATAGGTGTGGGTAACAAGTACGCCACTCCATGAATTTGGATACAATGACAACCATTACAAACTACTACCATAGCAGTGCTAGTAAGAACACGAATGTTGACAAGGGTGTTACCGACAATAGAGTGGAGATGGCTGCAGTCAAGGCCAAGGGAATTGGCCAACATGATGATCACTCCTCCACACACGATATCTCATTGTGCATGATTTGTTTGATACACAAGGTGTAGCAAAAGTATTGCCCCTAGATTGGGTGAATAACCGACGTTCAGGTTTGCTTCTTTCCCGAGAACTATCATGTTCTCATCATTCACCTTAAAAACTTCTCCTTGTGCATGCAACGAGTTAGCGAGAACATAGTAGAAATGATGTATAGCAGGATTTTCAATACAACTGGCTTTATGCTTAGAGCCATGGTGACTCATCCGAATAAAGGATTGCCTTGGGTGCGGGTGAGTGAATTTATAAACATATCAAATATCAGCATCATTGTTGGGGAATCCAAAGTAGTGACACCACTCAACTAAAGTGATGTTGAAGTCTTGGTCAAGTAGACAAAAAGTGATCCTCTCCTCCACATATGCATTTGGTACTAATCTAACATTGTACAAGAGAGTACTAAGAAACTCAAGCGTCAATCGTTCTTAATTATCACATCCTGCATTACAAAATAAAGACACATTCGTGACATTTTGGGCCAAACGAATTTTTTTTCTATCATACTTATGACACTTCTATGACGATAATTGTGACAAAACCCGGTATCATCATAGATGTGGTGGGGTCCTACTTGTATGAAAAAAATCATGACAGAAAATGGACTTTTCATCCTGGGCGGGCCGGAGATGCAGCTGCATGACATTCTTTGGGCCGTCCATGACGGAAAAAACCATGGTAGAAGCGAGGGCGTGGAAAATATCGGGGAGTTCCCGGTTATGGTGGGTGGTTGGGGGACGAATGATGCGCATTTCTCTCATACACGTACGCGCGTGGGTGCGAGGCGTTGAGCTCTAACTGAACCCGAGCGATTGCACTGCAGGCTACGCGTTACACTGAACCCGAGTGATCGATTGATCCCTTGCTGTTAACTGAACCCGAGTAAGTCTTTCGCTACTGCTGCTAACTGAAGCCGATCAATGCTGCCTCTGGATGAACAGTGAGCGTTGTTGGGGGGTTTGCATGAATAGTTCCCGGTGGGTGTTGGATGAACAGGAACCCGTGGTAGTAGAGGCCGTTGCCACTGGATGAACAATACCCCGATCGATCACCACAGGACCCCGTGGAGGGCTGGTTGAATAGTAGCCAGTGGAGGGCTATTGGGGAACGTAGTAATTTCAAAAAAAATTCCTACACACACACACAGGATCATGGTGATGCATAGCAACGAGAGGGGAGAGTGTGTCTATGTACCCTCGTAGACCGAAAGCGGAAGCATTAGCACAACACGGTTGATGTAGTCGTACGTCTTCATGATCCGACTGATCCAAGTACCGAACGCACGGCACCTCCGAGTTCAACACACGTTCAGCTCGATGACGTCCCACGAACTCCGATCTAGCAGAGCTTCATGGGAGAGTTTCTTCAGCACAACGGCGTGATGACGGTGATGATGATGCTACCGATGTAGGGCTTCGCCTAAGCACCGCTACGATATAATCGAGGTGGATTATGCTGGAGGGGGGCACCGCACACGGCTGGAATAGATCAATAGATCAACTTGTGTGTCTAGAGGTCCCCCTACCCCCGTATATAAAGGAGCAAGGGGGGAGGCCGGCCGGACCCTGTAGGCGCGCCAGGAGGAGGAATAATCCTCCTAGTAGGAGTAGGATTCCCCTCTTTCCTACTCCTACTAGGAGGGGGAAAGGAAGGGGGAGAGGGAGAAGGAAAGGGGGCGCCCCCCTCTCCTAGTCCAATTCGGACCAGAGGGGGAGGGGCGTGTGGCCTACCTTAGGCCAGCCCTCTCTCTCTCCACTAAAGCCCATAAGGCCCACTATTTCTCCCGGGGGGTTCCGGTAACCCTCCGGCACCCGGTTTTCTCCGAAACACTTCCGGTGTCCGAATATAGAACCCAATATATCGATCTTTACGTATCGACCATTTTGAGACTCCTTGTCATGTCCATGATCAAATCCGGGACTCCGAACTACCTTCGGTACATCAAAACACAAAAACTCATAATACCGATCGTCACCAAACTTTAAGCGTGCGGGCCCTACGGGTTCGAGAAATATGTAGACATGACCGAGACACGTTTCCGGTTAATAACCAACAGCGGAACCTGGATGTTCATATTGGCTCCCACATATTCTACGAAGATCTTTATCGGTCAAACCACATAACAACATACGTTGTTCCCTTTGTCATCGGTATGTTACATGCCCGAGATTCGATTGTCAGTATCTCAATACCTAGTTCAATCTCGTTACCGGCAAGTCTCTTTACTCGTTCCGTAATACATCATCCCACAACTAACTCATTAGTTACAATGCTTGCTAGGCTTATTGTGATGTGCTTTACCGAGTGGGCCCAGAGATACCTCTCTGATAATCGGACTGACAAATCCTAGTCTTGATTTATGCCAACTCAACAAGTACCATCGGAGACATCTATAGAGCACTTTTATAATCACCCAGTTACATTGTGACGTTTGGTAGCACACAAAGTGTTCCTCCGGTAATCGGGAGTTGCATAATCTCATAGTCATAGGAACATGTATAAGTCATGAAGAAAGCAATATCAGAAAAACTAAACGATCAAGTGCTAAGCTAACAGAATGGGTCAAGTCAATCACATCATTCTCCTAATAATGTGATCCCATTAATCAAATGACAACTCATGTCTATGGTTAGGAAACTTAACCATCTTTGATTAATGAGCTAGTCAAGTAGAGGCGTACTAGTGACACTCTGTTTGTCTATGTATTCACACATGTACTAAGTTTCCGGTTAATACAATTCTAGCATGAATAATAAACATTTATCATGATATTTGGAAATAAATAATAACTTTATTATTGCCTCTAGGGAATATTTCCTTCAGTCTCCCACTTGCACTAGAGTCAATAATCTAGATTACACAGTAATGATTCTAACACCCATGGAGCCTTGGTGCTGATCATGTTTTGCTCATGAGAGAGGCTTAGTCAATGGGTCTGCAACATTTAGATCCGTATGTATCTTGCAAATCTCTATGTCTCCCACCTGGACTTGATCGCGGATGGAATTGAAGCGTCCCTTGATGTGCTTGGTTCTCTTGTGAAATCTGGATTCCTTTGCCAAGGCAATTGCACCAGTATTGTCACAAAAGATTTTCATTGGATCCGATGCACTAGGTATGACGCCTAGATCGGATATGAACTCCTTCATCCAGACTCCTTCATTCGCTGCTTCCGAAGCAGCAATGTACTCCGCTTCACACGTAGATCCCGCCATGACGCTTTGTTTAGAACTACTCCAACTGACAGGTCCACCGTTCAAAATAAACACGTATCCGGTTTGCGATTTAGAATCGTCCGGATCAGTGTCAAAGCTTGCATCAACGTAACCATTTACGATAAGCTTTTTGTCACCTCCATAAACGAGAAACATATCCTTAGTCCTTTTCAGGTATTTCAGGATGTTCTTGACCACTGTCCAGTGATCCACTCCTGGTTCACTTTGGTACCTCCCTGCTAAACTAATAGATAGGCACACATCAGTTCTGGTACACAACATTGCATACATGATAGAGCCTATGGCTAAAGCATAGGGAACATCTTTCATTTTCTCTCTATCTTCCGGAGTGGTCAGGCATTGAGTCTTACTCAACTTCACACCTTGTAATACAGGTAAGAACCCTTTCTTTGCGTGATCCATTTTGAACTTCTTCAAAACTTTGTCAAGGTATGTGCTTTGTGAAAGTCCAATTAAGCGTCTTCATCTATCTCTATAGATCTTGATGCCCAATATGTAAGCAGCTTCACAGAGGTGTTTCATTAAAAAACTCTTATTCAAATATCCTTTAATGCTATCCAAAAATTCTATATCATTTCCAATGAACAATATGTCATCCACATATAATATTAGAAATGCTATAGAGCTCCCACTCACTTTATTGTAAATAAAGGCTTCTCCAAAAGTCTGTATAAAACCATATACTTTGATCACACTATCAAAACGTTTATTCCAACTCCGAGAGGCTTGCACCAGTCCATAAATGAATCGCTAGAGCTTGCACACTTTGTTAGCACCCTTTGGATCAATAAAACCTTTAGGTTGCATCATATACAACTCTTCCAGAAATCCATTCAGGAATGCAGTCTTTACATCCATTTGCCAAATTTCATAATCATAAAATGCGGAAATAGCTAACATGATTCGGACGGACTTAAGCATCGCTACGGGTGAGAAGGTCTCATCATAGTCAACTCCTTGAACTTGTAGAAAACCTTTCGCAAAAAGTCGAGCTTTGTAGACAGTAACATTACCATCAGCGTCTGTCTTCTTCTTGAAGATCCATTTATTCTTGATGGCTTGCCGATCATCGGGCAAGTCAACCAAAGTCCACACTTTGTTCTCATACATGGATCCCATCTCAGATTTCATGGCCTCTTGCCATTTTGCGGAATCTGGGCTCATCATCGCTTCCTCATAGTTCGTAGGTTCGTCATGGTCTAGTAACATGACCTCCAGAATAGGATTACCGTACCACTCTGGTGCGGATCTTACTCTGGTTGACCTATGAGGTTCGGTAGTAATTTGATCTGAAATTTCATGATCATCATCATTAGCTTCCTCACTAATTGATGTAGGTGTCACAGGAACCGGTTTCTGTAATGAACTACTTTCCAATAAGGGAGCAGGTACAGTTACCTCATCAAGTTCTACTTTCCTCCCACTCACTTCTTTCGAGAGAAACTCCTTCTCTAGAAAGGATCCATTCTTAGCAACCAAGGTATTGCCTTCGGATCTGTGATAGAAGGTGTACCCAACTGTTTCTTTAGGGTACCCTATGAAGACACATTTCTCCAATTTCGGTTCGAGGTTATCGGGTTGAAGCTTTTTCACATAAGCGTCGTAGCCCCAAACTTTAAGAAACGACAACTTTGGCTTCTTGCCAAACCACAATTCATAAGGAGTCATCTCAACGGATTTAGATGGTGCCCTATTTAACGTGAATGTAGCCGTCTCTAAAGCCTAACCCCAAAATGATAGCGGTAAATCAGTAAGAGACATCATAGATCGCACCATATATAGTAAAGTACGATTATGACCTTCGGACACACCATTACAATGTGGTGTTCCGGGTGGCGTGAGTTGCGAAACTATTTCGCATTGTTTCAAATGAAGACTATACTCGTAACTCAAATATTCTCCTCCATGATCAGATCGTAGAAACTTTATTTTCTTGTTATGATGATTTTCCACTTCACTCTGAAATTCCTTGAACTTTTCAAATGTTTCAGACTTATGTTTCATCAAGTAGATATACCCATATCTGCTCAAATCATCTGTGAAGGTGAGTAAATAATGATATCCACCGCGAGCCTCAATATTCATCGGGCCACATACATCAGTATGTACGATTTCCAGCAATTCTGTTGCTCACTCCATAGTTCCGGAGAATGGCGTTTTAGTCATCTTGCCCATGAGGCACGGTTCGCAAGTACCAAGTGATTCATAATCAAGTGATTCCAAAAGTCCATCAGAATGGAGTTTCTTCATGCGCTTTATACCAATATGACCTAAACGGCAGTGCAACAAATAAGTTGCAATATCATTATCAACTCTGCATCTTTTAGCTTCAATACTATGAATATGTGTATCTCCACTATTGAGATTCAAAAAGAATAGACCACTCTTTAAGGGTGCATGACTGTTGGTGTCAAAACCGGCGGATCTCGGGTAGTGGGTCCCGAACTATGCATCTAGGCCGGATGGTAACAGGAGGCAGGGAACACGATGTTTTACCCAAGTTCGGGCCCTCTTGATGGAGGTAAAACCCTACGTCCTGCTTGATTAATATTGATGATATGGTAGTACAAGAGTAGATCTACCACGAGATCAAGGAGGCTAAACCCTAGAAGCTAGCCTATGGTATGATTGTTGTATATGGAGTTGATTGCCTACGGACTACAACCCTCCGGTTTATATAGACACCGGATAGGGTTAGGGTTACACAGAGTCAGTTACAATGGTAGGAGATCTTGAATATCCGCATCGCCAAGCTTGCCTTCCACGCCAAGGAAAGTCCCATTCGGACATGGGACGGAGTCTTCAATCTTGTATCTTCATAGTCCAGGAGTCCGGCTGAAGGTATAGTCCGGCTACCCGAACACCCCCTAATCCAGGACTCCCTCAGTAGCCCCTGAACCAGCCTTCAATGATGACGAGTCCGGCGTGCAAATTGTCTTCGGCATTGCAAGGCGGGTTCCTCCTCCAAGTCCTTCATAGAAGATTGTAAACACCAAGAGTAGTGTCCGGCTCTGCAAAATAAGCTTCCACATATTGCCATAGAGAGAATAATATTAACACAAATCAAATCTGCTGACGTATTCCGTAGTGCGTCATCACACTACAGCCAAGTCCTTTACTCGAATCGTTTTTACTTTTCCACCTCAGCATGTTTTGCGAGGCGGTTTCCTTGGCACGTCTTGTCAAAGCAAAGATCGTGTACCCCCTTTACGGGATTCTCATCAATACGGACGTGGGTAATCCAATCGCGCCACTTATCACGGCGCTTGGGAGCCAACCAAGTTTTACTAGGCAGGTGGGGACGCACAACCGCATCCGCCCATATAAGGGGATAAGGACCCACCTTTTTACCTACGCCTTCTTCCTCCTTTGCCTATCCATCTTCTGCGCACTCGAGCTCCAGCGCCCAAGCCCGCAGTTCCCACCTCAACCTTCTCCAGCAATGTCCGGAGTGGGAGGCAAGTGGATGGTCTCCTCCATCATGGAGGGCCATGTCAAAAAGCTAAGGAAGGCCGGATACTTGTCCAAAGACATCGCGCACCGAGTTCCCGAGGAGGGGCAGCTTCTCCCCACCCCAAGGCCCCATGAGAGGGTAGTATTCCTTCCCCACTTCCTCCGCGGACTGGGTTTTCCACTCCACCCATTTGTCCGGGGGCTCATGTTTTACTATGGCCTGGATTTCCACGATCTGGCCCCGAACTTCGTCCTCAACATCTCGGCGTTTATCGTCGTGTGCGAGGCTTTCCTCCACATCCGCCCCCATTTCGGCCTCTGGCTCAAGACCTTCAACGTCAAGCCCAAGGTGCTGCGCGGCAGCCAGGCGGAGTGCGGAGGCGCCATGGCGGGCAAGATGGCCAACGTCCTATGGCTCGAGGGCTCCTTCGTGGAGACCTTGAAGGGGTGGCAATCGTGGTGGTTTTACATCACCGAGCCGCATGATCCGAAATGGATCGCAGCCCCCGAGTTCCGATCCGGACCCCCCACGCGGCTTATGTCCTGGAAAGAGACGGGCCTGTCGTGGGGCGATGAAAAAGAGGTGACCGGACTGCAGACACGCATCCAGTCCCTGGTGAGCAAGCCGATCAAGCTCGTCAATGTAGTCCAGGTTATGCTCGTCTGCCAGATCCTCCTGTGTCAACAACGGGACTTTAATCTGTGGGATTTCGACCCGGCGTAGCACCAAACCCTTAACAGGCTCTTCGACACGACGTATGAAGACGTCTGGAAGGTGCTAACCAAAGGCGTCGAGGCTCCCACATCCGCTTCCGAGGACCACGGATACAGCTCGCGGCGTCACGCTAGCGAGGTAAGCTATTTTCACCTTTTACAGGATGTTAAGTTTTTTCATAGTCTAACTCTATGCGGGATCTAAACTCCCTCACCTTTGACAGGCTTGGCAGGCACAGTCCGGATCGATTACCTGTCCGACTCCCTTGCCCGAAGAACCAGCCCCTGCTCTCCTAGTGAAGCTGCTAGTTCCGCCGCCTTATGTGGTGCCGGAGAAGAAGGCCAAGAAGAAGAAGGCCACGGGGACTCGAAAGAGTGCCCGTAATGTGGTGGTGTCGGACTCGTCATCCGGCGAGTCCGAGATGCTCTCCTCCCGTGAGAATGAGGAGGAGGAAGAAGGAAACTCTCCCCCTCTAGCGGGGGGAGGAAAGAAAAGGAAGGCCGCCCCAATGGGGGAGGCCGAAGGGTCCAGGAAGAGGAAGATCCCTCCGCCGAACTACTCCCCCGACGCCGAAGAGGACGAAGAGGAGTGGCCAGATAGGGCCAAGCGTCCGGCTAAATCGTAAGTATTCGGATATTAGAGTAACTCATGACGTTCCTTTGTCGCACAGCTTTCCCTAATGTCTAACATAATTATGCAGCCCGCCCCGGGCCGAATTCAACGAGTCGTCGAGCGGCTCCCTGGATTCATCGGACGTGAACTCGGTTCCGCCCGTTGCCTCCCCCCGCACTGCGGACAACGCCGAAGTGGCGTTGCAACGAGCTCTGGTGCAGGAGGAGGTGGTCCTGGAGGAGCCGCAAGGCGACCTCTCGGACCCCAGGAGTAAAGGGGACAAGACCCACCAGGGCTCCAAGTCCGGCTTTGTGCCGGACACCGCGACGGAATCTTCAACAGTTCCGGACCGCGGTAGGCGAACTCCCTCCAAGAGGAGAAAGCCATCTGAGCCGGCGGCCTCCGTCCAACCGGAGGTGCCAGACAATCTGCTTGAGGTGCTTGACGGCGCCTCCATCGACGAGGAGCACCGTACTATTATGAGTACGGTGATCCAGAAGGTTCAGTCTGCCAAGAGTGGACTGACTGAAGCTTGCGCTAGCCTTCTAACAGGCTTCGAGGTAAGTAAACATATATAAAAATAGTACCGCATAGACAGTAGCCCCTGATGCTCTGTTTGGCGTTCGGAAAGAAAAGCCGAATAGAGGATCTAGTAAATTTCACAGGAGTCTAACAATAAAGAGTCAATATGCATGTGCAGGCTTCACTGCTATCCACCGCCGCACTGACTGCGGAGGTGGGTGTCCTGAAACATGACCTCAAGCGGACCGAGCAAGAGCTCGGCCTTGCCAAGCGGCAGCTCGAGGAAAAAGAAGGTAGGAAATACCTTACAGAAAAAGTGCCTATAGAGAGGCGTGATTGCAAAAAATAACAGGATTGCACTGCTTATTATAGGGGCCACGACTGAGGTGGCGACCCTCAAGCAGGCTGTTCGAGGCCGAAAAGAAAACGGCCGCGGAGCGTACCGAGCAAGAGAAACTTGGGGCTCAGGTCGGCGAGGTGCAGCAAGAGCTTCAGGCTCTCATGAAAAAACATGAGAGTTTGGAGCTTGAGTCAAAGACCCAAGCATCCGAGCTCGCGGCGGCCCTTGAGATTGCCAAGTCTGCCAAGGCCGAAGCCCAAAAGGCCCTCCAAGAGTTGGAGGAGATGAAGAAGATAGCAGCGGGTAAGGAATTCTTTATGCAAAGCAGAAATATAAAAGTAAACTACTTGTTACTTACCCGAATCCGGAGTTCTCCAGGGGCATTCGCAGATCTTCCCCGCAGCGTATCTGACGCTGCCGCATTCTACCGAGCTGAAGAGGGCAGCTCGACGGAGAAGGTGTTCTGGTCTCAGTATGCTGAGGCCGGACACCCTGTGCCCTTGAGCGACCAGCTGAAACAGCTGGTCGAGCTCCACAAGGCGGCCGAACAGGCCATGAAGGGCTTCATAGTTCGGCTGTGGCCTGGAGAGGCCCTGCCTGGGAGCTACTTCGGGCTGGTGCGGCGGCTGGTGGAGGCCTGTCCAAGGCTCGAGGTTATCAAGCGCTCCATCTGCATCGAAGGTGCCCGTCGGGCCCTTGCCCGTGCAAAGGTCCACTGGGGTAAGCTGGACGGTGAGAAGCTTGTGAAGGACAAGCCGCCGCCGGGGAAGGAGCATCGCAAGCCCGAGAACTATTACAAGGATGTTCTTGTGGGTGCCCGCCTTGTGGCGGATGAATGTACCAAGGATGTAATTTTTGACTAAACTCGCTTGTTTTTATCCTGTGTGCTGAAAACTTGTTCATGGGCGCTTAAGCAATGCTTGTTGAATTTAAAATATTATTTTCTGTGCGGCCGTTTATCAAAAAATTGAGAGATGGCCAGTTGTCGGCTTCTGCCCCCATGCCACTAGTGCTGGGGTGTTCGGGATAAACCTGAGCGCTCTTTTTCCCATAGTTGGGTCCTTTGAGGGAGGCGCTCAGCACAACGAACCAGGCAATCGGACTATAATGCTTGAACACTCTCACTTAGCCATAGAACTTTATAATTTTAAATTTCGGCGAAGCCCCTAGTTCGGAAGACCAAGTTCGGGGCGCTATCCATGCCTTGGCCGGACAAATCCGGCTCCTCGCTCGAAGCGTCATAAGTCTTTAGGGACTCGAAAAACCTCTCGAACAGCGACTGGTCTCTCGCCTCATCATGACAGTCAGTTTTAGCTTTCTCCACTGAGGTGCTTAACCCAGCTCAACCGGGGCACAATCGCAGTGGTTCTCCTAGTGCTACCTTAGCCGATATAGCGGAACGTAAGGCACCAAAACATAGGAGCCGGGCAAACCCAACTATTGACCCAAATCATGATTCGGAGCCGATGCATATAGTGCTATAAGTTCGGGGTGCCGCACTTGTGAAAGTGTACGGACTTCTCACACCATATTAAAGGGTACTGAAGCCCCTGGCGTACTTGCCGTACCACGGTGTACCGGTGCAACATGTCATTAATGAACATATATAAAAGAGAGTAATGCAGAAAATAGACAAAAGCTATGCATTGTTTATATAAAGGCTGCTGTCAGAGCAGAACGATATAAATGGTATTATAAGGTAAAGATATTGGACTATTTAACATGTCCTAGCCAGGGGCAGGCCGCGGAATTGTATTCAAAACAGGTATACTGCTCGTAATAGAGACCACCTGGGGGTTCCATAATGCGGCATGGCTTGTCTGCCTCCCTGGATCTTGCATCATTTGTGTGGCAGTCAAATTGCTGAACAGGTCGTCCGAAGTATGGAGTCCTGAAAGTAAGAAAAAATTAAAAAAAGAATCCGTCAGCCCCTATTACATTTTAAGCCGTATTTTGGGCGTGCCGTTATTGTGCCCCTTCTCCTGTGCCCATGGTATTTCAAGGGCGTAGTTATGTACGCGAGCTACTGGTTTCGCTATGTCGCGAAGGCTGGGGTTGGGGCCACATTGCTACGCTTCCTCAGAGTGTGCCAGGCGGTCCTGCTGTGGGTTACTCCGGGCGCGCTTGGCAGTGTCTGGCTTTTTAATGGCCGGACTGGAGAATTGCCTGAGAAGGCTACTTTGTACCTCCGCTGCGAGAGCCGCCGTATGCTCCTCCGTACGGAGGGAGCGTTCGGTGTTTCCATTGACCGTAATTACTCCTCGAGGGCCTGGCATCTTGAGCTTGAGATATGCGTAGTGCGGCACCGCATTGAATTTTGCGAATGCGGTTCGTCCGAGCAGGGCGTGATAGCCACTGCGAAACAGGACTATATCGAAGATTAACTCTTCGCTTCGGAAATTGTCCGGGGATCCGAAGACCACGTCAAGTGTTACTGAGCCTGTATAGTTGGCTTCTACACCTGGTATAACGCCTTTAAAGGTCGTTCTTGTGGCCTTAATCCTTGAGGGATCTATGCCCATTTTCCGCACTGTATCCTGATAAAGCAGGTTTAGGCTACTGCCGCCGTCCATGTGGACTCTTGTGAGATGAAATCCGTCGATGATTGGGTCGAGAACCAATGCGGCGAAGCCGCCATGACGGATGCTAGTGGGATGGTCCCTTCGATCAAAAGTGATCGGGCAGGAGGACCATGGGTTGAACTTTGGGGCGACTGGCTCCATCACGTATACGTCCCGTAGAGCATGCTTTCGCTCTCGCTTGGGAATGGGTTGCGTATATCATGTTCACCATCCGCTCTTGTGGGGGAAAGCCCTTCTGTCCATTGTTGTTCGGCGGCTTGGGCTCCTCATCGTCGCTGTGCAGCCCCTTGTCTCTGTTTTCGGCCCTTAACTTGCCTGCCTGCTTGAACACCCAACAATCCCTGTTAGTGTGATTGGCTGGCCTTTCGGGGGTGCCATGTATCTGGCACAAGCGATCGAGTATTCGGTCCAAACTGGACGGGCCCTGAGTATTCTTTTTGAATGGCTTTTTCCGCTGGCCGGATTTATAGCCTTTGAATCCGGCATTGACTGCCGTGTCTTCATTGCTGTCGCTGTTAACGCGACGTTTTTGCTTATTCCGACGTGTCCTGCCACTTTTGTCCTTGGTATCTGAATTACCAGGGTTCTTTGAGAAGTTGTTACTACGAGCTAGCCAGCTGTCTTCTCCCGCACAAAAGCGGGTCATGAGTGTCGTGAGGGCTGCCATGGATTTCGGCTTTTCCTGTCCCAGGTGCCGGGCAAGCCACTCATCGCGAATGTTATGCTTGAAGGCTGCTAGGGCCTCTGCGTTCGGACAGTCGACTATCTGGTTTTTCTTTGTTAGGAACCGTGTCCAGAATTGTCTGCCCGATTCTTCTGGCTGCTGAATTATGTGGCTTAAGTCGTCGGCATCCGGCGGTCGCATGTAAGTGCCCTGGATGTTGTCGAGGAATGCGGGTTCCCGGTCCTCCTAAGAACCGATTGAGTCTGCTGGCAAGCTGTTAAGCCAATGCCGGGCCGGTCCTTTAAGTTTGAGCGGGAGGTATTTGATGGTGTGTAGATCATCGCCGGGTGCCATGTGGATGTGAAGGAAATAATCCTCGATCCATACCGCCGGATCTGTTGTGCCATCGTATGATTCGATGTTTACGGGTTTGAAACCCTCTGGGATTTTATGATCCATTACTTCATTCGTGAAGCATAGCGGGTGTGCGGCGCCTCTGTACTGGGCTATATCACGACACAGCTCGGAAGAGCTATGTCTGTTGTGTTCGGCCCGGCCGGATTTGTTGTATCTGGAGTGAAGATCATTGTCACATGCCGTAGGGTGCCTGCGTGATCCGTAGATCGATCTTGTTTGTCTTGCCTTATCCTTCAGTATGTCTCGCATGTCGGGCGCATTTTCCCGTGCCTTAGTTGAGCAGCGTTGGGGCATGGCTTGGGTGGAGGGCCGAGAGGCCTCTCTGTCGCGGCCGCGAGGTGGCCGGTCTGCCATGTCATGCGCTGGTGATGTAGGTGCTTCCTCCTCTGATCGGGGTAGCGGCCTGCGCTTCGGGTAACTCTTGGAGGGGCGTTCGAGTTTATACTCTTCGGCCGCAAGGACTTCAGTCCATCTGTCAGCTAGCAAATCTTGGGCAGCTCTAAGCTGTTGCTGCTTTTTCTTGAGGCTGCTTGTCATGGCTAAAAGCCTGCGTTTAAAACGCTCTTGTTCGGCGGGGTCTGATGGTATGACGAATTCGTCGTCATCGAGGCTTGCCTCGTCTTCGGAGGGAGGTGTATAGTTATCATTCTCGACCTCTCAGTCTGCCGCTCTCTCATGAGGGCTGGCTTCTCCTTATTCCTGTGCCAAATCTTGCTGAGGTGGGTGTTCTTCGGCGCTATCCGGGGTAGTATTATCTCCCGTGCCGGAATCACCGTTTTTGTTTTGGCGGGATTTAGAGCGGCGCCGCTGACGGCGGCGCTTTGGCTGTTTCTTGGGGCGTCATCCCCCACTGTTCCATCGCCATCTCCATCTTTTGGAGTGTCCACCATATATATGTCATATGACAAGGTGGCCTTCCAGCGCCCTACAAGTGTTGGTTCCTGTTCGTCTCCTACATCGTCGTCCATGCCGTCGATGTCTTCGGAGCTGAAGTCAAGCATGTCGGTTAGATCGTCGACAGTGGCTACAAAGTGGGTGGTGGGTGGGCTTTGAATTTCCTCATCGACCGTATTCCACCCTCACTGACCGTTGTCCGGCCAGGGCTCTCCTAATAAAGAGAGAGACTTAAGAGAATTCAGGATGTCGCCAAAAGGCAAATGCTGAAAGATGTCTGCGGCGGTGAACTCCATTGTCGGCGCCCAATCGGATTCGATTGGCAGGGGCGCGGGGGGTTCAGAGTCCGGAGAGGAGTCCGGATCCTCGGAATCACGGGCAGTGCAGAGTGCGGGGCTAGCGTTCGGCTCGATCGCCTCTGAGATCGCAGCCCCTGAGGCAGCGTCCAACCGCTGATCCTCGATCGGCGCAGTAGGCTCCGAATCAATGGTCGAAACCGATGCGTATGCGGCCTCCAAGGCGCTGTTCGGCGGCAGAGCTATATCATGCCCATCGAGACAGTGCGGCGCGCTTGGCTGTGGCTCGGATCCGTCGAAGATCAAGTCCCCGTGGATGTCAGCTGTGTAGTTTAGGCTTCCAAACCTGACCTGATGGCCAGGGGGTAGCTTTCGATCTGCTCCAGGTGGCCGAGCGAATTGGCCCGCAGAGCGAAGCCGCCGAAGACGAAGATCTATCCGGGAAGCAAAGTCTCACACTGGACTGCATCGTTGTTGATGATCAAAGGAGCCATCGGGCCTAAAGGCAACGACACAGAGGAACTCTCAATGAAAGCACCAATGTCGGTGTCAAAACCGGCGGATCTCGGGTAGTGGGTCCCGAACTGTGCGTCTAGGCCGGATGGTAACAGGAGGCAGGGAACACAATGTTTTACCCAGGTTCGGGCCCTCTTGATGGAGGTAAAACCCTATGTCCTGCTTGATTAATATTGATGATATGGGTAGTACAAGAGTAGATCTACCACGAGATCAAGGAGGCTAAACCCTAGAAGCTATCCTATGCTATGATTGTTGTATATGGAGTTGATTGCCTACGGACTACAACCCTTCGGTTTATATAGACACCGGGTAGGGTTAGGGTTACACAGAGCCGGTTACAATGGTAGGAGATCTTGAATATCCGCATCGCCAAGCTTGCCTTCCACGCCAAGGAAAGTCCCATCTGGACACGGGACAAAGTCTTCAATCTTGTATCTTCATAGTCCAGGAGTCCGGCTGAAGGTATAGTCCGGCTACCCGAACACCCCCTAATCCAGGACTCCCTCAATGACCATAAAAGATATTACTCATATAAATAAAACAATCATTATTCTCTGATTTAAATGAATAACCGTCTCGCATCAAACAAGAACTAGATATAATGTTCATGCTCAACGCTAGCACCAAATAACAATTATTAGGTCTAATACTAATCCTGAAGGTAGATGTAGAGGTAGCATGCTGACGGCGATCACATCAACTTTGGAACCATTTCCCACACGCATCGTCACCTTGTCCTTTGCCAATCTTCGCTTAATCCGTAGTCCCTGTTTCGAGTTGCAAATATTAGCAATAGAACCAGTATGAAATACCCAGGCACTACTGCGAGAATTAGTAAGGTACACATCAATAACATGTATATCACATATACCTTTGTTCACCTTGCCATCCTTCTTATCCGCCAAATACTCGGGGCAGTTCCGCTTCCAGTGATCAGTCTATTTGCAGTAGAAGCACTCAGTCTCAGGCTTAGTCCAGACTTGGGTTTCTTCTCTTGAGCAGCAACTTGTTTGCCGTTCTTCTTGAAGTTCCCTTTCTTCTTCCCTTTAACCTTTTTCTTCTCGTGGTCTTGTTAACCATCAATACTTGATGCTCCTTCTTGATTTCTACCTCCGCAGCCTTTAGCATTGCGAAGAGCTCGGGAATTGTCTTATCCATCGCTTGCATGTTATAGTTCATCACGAAGCTTTTGTAGCTCGGTGGCAGTGATTGAATAACTCTATCAATGACACTATCAACATGAAGATTAACTCCCAATCGAGTCAAGTGGTTATGGTACCCAGACATTCTGAGTATATGTTCACTGACTGAATTATTCTCCTCCATCTTGCAGCTTTAGAACTTATTGTAGACTTCATGTCTCTCAATCCGGGCATTTCCTTGAAATATTAACTGCAACTCCTGGAACATCTCATATGTTCCATGACATTCAAAACGTCATTGAAGTCCCGGTTCTAAGCCGTAAAACATGGCACACTGAACTATCGAGTAGTCATCAACTTTGCTCTGCCAGACTTTCATAACATCTCGTGTTGCTCCTGCAGCAGGTTTGGCACCTAGCGGTGCTTCCAGGACATAATTCTTCTGTGCAGCAATGAGGATAATCCTCAAGTTACGGACCCAGTCCGTGTAATTGCTACCATCATCTTTCAAATTTGCTTTCTCAAGGAACGCATTAAAATTCAAGGGAACAACAACACGGGCCATCTATCTACAACAACATAGACATGCAAAATACTATTAGGTACTAAGTTCATGATAAATTAAAGTTCAGTTAATCAAATTATTAAAGAACTCCCACTTAGATAGACACCCCTCTAATCATCTAAGTGATCTCGTGATCCATATCAACTAAACCATGTCCGATCATCACGTGAGATGGAGTAGTTTTTAATGGTTAATATCACTATGTTGATCATATCTTCTATATGATTCGCACTCGACCTTTCGGTCTCTAGTGTTCCGAGGCCATATCTGCATATGCTAGGCTCGTCAAGTTTAACCCGAGTATTCTGCTTGTGCAAAACTAGCTTGCACCCGTTGTATGTGAACGTAGAGCTTATCACACCCGATCATCACGTGGTGTCTCGGCACAACGAACTTTCGCAATGGTGCATACTCAGGGAGAACACTTGTACCGTGAAATTTAGTGAGAGATCATCTTATAATGCTACCGTCAATATAAGAAAAATAAGATGCATAAAAGATAAACATCACATGCAATCAATATAAGTGATATGATATGGCCATCATCATCTTGTGCTTGTGATATCCATCTCCGAAGCACCGTCATGATCACCATTGTCACCGATGCGACACCTTGATCTCCATCGTAGGATCGTTGTCGACTCGCCAAATATTGCTTCTATGACTATCGCTACCGCTTAGTGATAAAGTGAAGCCATTACAGGGCGATTGCATTGCATACAATAAAGTGACAACCATATGGCTCCTGCCAGTTGCCGATAACTCGGTTACAAAACATGATCATCTCATACAATAAAATATAGCATCATGTCTTGACCATATCACATCACAACATGCCCTGCAAAAACAAGTTAGACGTCCTCTACTTTGTTGTTGCAAGTTTTACATGGCTGCTACGGGCTGAGCAAGAACCGTTCTTACCTACGCATAAAAACCGCAACGATAGTTTGTCAAGTTAGTGTTGTTTTAACCTTCTCAAGGACCAGACATAGCCACACTCGATTCAACTAAAGTTGGAGAAACTGTCACCCGCCAGCCACCTATGTGTAAAGCACGTTGCTAGAACAAGTCTCGCGTAAGCGTACACGTAATGTCGGTCCGGGCCACTTCATCCAACAATACCACCAAACCAACGTGTGACATGCTGGTAAGCAATGTGACTTGTATCGTCCACAACACACTTGTGTTCTACTCGTGCATATAACATCTACGCATAAACCTGGCTCAGATGCCATTGTTAGCGAACGCAGTAATTTCAAAAAATTTCCTACGCACACACACATGATCATGGTGATGCATAGCAACGAGAGGGGAGAGTGTGTCTACGTACCCTCGTAGACCGAAAGTGGAAGTGTTAGCAGAACACGTTGATCTAGTCGTGCGTCTTCACGATCCGACCGACCCAAGTACCGAACGCACGACACCTCCGAGTTCAGCACACGTTCAGCTCGATGACGTCCCACGAACTCCGATCCAGCAGAGCTTCACAGGAGAGTGTCGTCAGCGCGACGGCGTGATGACGGTGATGATGATGCTACCGACGCAGGGCTTCGCCTAAGCACCACTACGATATAATCGAGGAGGATTATGGTGGAGGGAGGCACCGCACATGGCTGGAATAGATCAATAGATCAACTTGTGTGTCTAGAGGTGCCCCCTACCCCCGTATATAAAGGAGCAAGGGGGAGGAGGCCGGACAACCCCTGTAGGCGTGCCATGAGGAGGAATCCTCCTCCTAGTAGGAGTAGGATTCCCCTCTTTCCTACTCCTACTAGGAGGGGGAAAGGAAGGGGGAGAGGGAGAAGGAAAGGGGGGCGCGGCCCCCCCTCTCCTAGTCCAATTCGGACCAGAGGGGGAGGGGCGCGTGGCTTGCCCTAGGCCAGGCCTCTCTCTCTCCTCTCCACCAAAGCCCTTAAGGCCCACTATTTCTCCCGGGGGGGGGGGGGTTCCGGTAACCCTTCGGCACTCCGATTTTCTCCGAAATTATCCGTAACAATTCTGGTGTCTGAATATAGTCGTCCAATATATTGATCTTTACGTCTCGACCATTTCGAGACTCCTCGTCATGTCCGTGATCAAATCTGGGACTCCGAACTACCTTCGGTACATCAAAACACAAAAACTCATAATACGGATCGTCACCAAAGTTTAAGCGTGCGGACCCTATGGGTTCAAGAACTATGTAGACATGACTGAGACATGTTTCCGGTTAATAACCAACAACGGAACCTGGATGCTCATATTGGCTCCCACATATTCTACGAAGATCTTTATCGGTCAAACCGCATAAGAACATACGTTGTTCCCTTTGTCATCGGTATGTTACTTGCCCGAGATTCGATCGTCGGTATCTCAATAGCTAGTTCAATCTCGTTACGGGCAAATCTCTTTACTCATTCCGTAATACGTCATCCCACAACTAAATCATTAGTTACAATGCTTGCAAGGCTTATAGTGATGTGCATTACCGAGTGGGCCTAGAGATACCTCTCTGATAGTCAGAGTGACAAATTCTAATTTTGATTTATGCCAACTCAACAAGTACCATCAGAGACACCTGTAGAGCACCTTTATAATCACCCAATTACGTTGTGACGTTTGGTAGCACACAAAGTGTTCCTCGATAATCGGGAGTTGCATAATCTCATAGTCATAGGAACATGTATAAGTCGTGAAGAAAGCAATAGCAGAAAAACGAAACGATCAAGTGCTAAGCTAACAGAATGGGTCAAGTCAATCACATCATTCTCCTAATGATGTGCTCCCATTAATCAAATGACAACTCATGTCTATGGTTAGGAAACTTAACCATCTTTGATTAATGAGCTAGTCAAGTAGAGGCATACTAGTGACACTCTGTTTGTCTATGTATTCACACATGTACTAAGTTTCTGGTTAATACAATTCTAGCATGAATAATAAACATTTATAATGATATGAGGAAATAAATAATAACTTTATTATTGCCTCTAGGGCATATTTCCTTCAAGGGCTGGATGAACAGTAGCCCGTCGAGGGGTGGTTGAACATGACCTTGTGGAGAGGGCTGGTTGAACAGTAGCCGGTGGAGGCTGGATGAATGATACGTATCCGTCGTATCTACTTTTCCAAACACTTTTGCCCTTGTTTTGGACTCTAACTTGTATGATTTGAATGGAACTAACCCGGACTGATGCTGCTTTCAGCAGAATTGCCATGAAGTTGTTTTATGTGCAGAAAACAAAAGTTCTCGGAATGACCTGAAACTCCACGGAATATATTACAATAAATAATGAAAAATCTCGCCAAAGATGAAGACCAGGGGGCCCACACCCTTCTCAGGGGGGCGCGCCCCCCACCCTCGTGGGCCCCCAGGAAACCCCCCGACTCCAACTCCAACTCTATATAACTGCTTTCGGGGAGAAAAAAATAAGAGAGAAGAAATCAACGCGTTTTATGATACGGAGCCGCCGCCAAGCCATAAAACCTCTCGGGAGGGCTGATCTGGAGTCCGTTCAGGGCTCCGGAGAGGGGGATTCATCGCCGTTGTCACATCCCTAGTTCTGACAATGCCTAGTGCATGCATTAGAGTGTTGCTTCATGTTTAAATTTCATTTAAACCTGAAATGGGGATTGACTAAACCCTAGCACCAAATGAATTCAACTAGGGTCAAAATAAAATCTTTTTCATTAAACCCAAAATGCCCTCTAAAAATGTTCAACATTTCTGGTTTGAGGTGAAAGCATCTTCCAAAAATGATTTATATTTTTGCAGGACATATTGGGCTCTGAATTAAACCATATTGTATTTGACTTTGGGCATTTAAATACTATAAATAATTTAAATGTTCAAATAAATGTTGGAAAATTGTTAGGGGTCACTGAAATAATTCAGAAAACACCCATAACTGTTTCCAGGATTTTATAAAATGATTTGATATTTAAATCAAATCAAAAACAAATTGCAGAAAATAGAAAAGATAAAACAGAACAGAATTATAAGAGAGAGAGAGAGACTACCTGGGCCACTTACCTGTAGCCGGCCCAGTTCCCCCCCCCTGGCCGGCCCAGCCCGCCAGCGCCTCCCTGTCGTCTTCCTCCTCGGGACAGTAGGACAGAGGCGCGTGGCCGGAGCGCGCACGCACGCGCCCGAGCCACCTCCTGCTTGCCGCCCCGCCCCGGATCGACTAAGGATGCCACGCACCCCCTCAGGCCTCTCTCAACTCCCTCCCGTGCTCATCCCCTTCTCCTGCTCTCCCTCTCGCTCCGCACCTCGGACCCGAGCGGAGCCGCCGCCACCGACGCCGATTGCCGCAGCCACCGTGCTCCCCACGCCTCACCGACGCCCCAGGGAGCTCCGCCTCGACCCCCTCCTTCCTCCCCACCGACCCACGGCCCTCCGGAAGCCCTGCAACGCCGTCACCATCGCCGTTCCGTCGCCGGCCACCGAAGCTCCCCTCCGTCGATTCGCCGGACCCCGTGCCTCCCCTGCCTCGCCAGCAGCACCAGAAGAACCGCGGTGAGCCCTCGACCCGATTCCCCCTCTCCCCGTGCCCCACCTCCCTCTCTAGCTAGCCCCACCACTTT
Organism: Triticum aestivum; assembly: GCF_018294505.1. Lineage (NCBI taxonomy): Eukaryota > Viridiplantae > Streptophyta > Magnoliopsida > Poales > Poaceae > Triticum > Triticum aestivum. The sequence goes on from NC_057812.1 coordinate 527,270,186, forward strand.
GCCCGAGAATCTCTCGCCGCCGGCCATGGCGTGGCCGTGGCCACAGCCACCCCAGCTCGTATCCGAGCCCACTGACGTGCTCACCGTGATCTCAGGAGTCCGTAGCACGCCCCAGTTCCTCCTGCCGTGCTCCCTAACCCCGACCCCGAGATTGCCCGAACCCCGGCAGCCGCAAAGGAGCTCGCCGCCGGCAGCTCCGGCCACCCCGCGCCTCCCGCATGCCTCCTTTGGATGCGCGCAAGCAAGGGCAACCCTCTGGTGCCCTTGGCTTGGCCCAAAACCGCTCGCAGCGCCACTCCGGCGAGCTCCCGCCGCAGTTTTGGTCGTCGCCGGCCGAACTCCGGCGACTGCTGACGTGGCACGCCTAACTAGCACTAATGACGCCTAAACACCCCCCCCACAGCCACTGACAGTGGGCCCCGTAGCGGGTCAAAGCCCGGGTCAACGCGGGATTAGCCCCTGTGTCACTGACGTGTGGACCCCACACGTCAGGTTTGACCTGGACCGCCCGTTGACCTGCTGAGGTCAGCATGAGGTCATGCTGACGCCATAATTCATTTTCTGGAATTATTTTATTTCTAAATATTCAGGAAATTCCAGAAAATGCCTAAAATTTCAATAAATCATAGAAAATTAACCGTAACTCCAAATTTAATAAATTATATATGAAAAATTATCAAAAAAATTCAAGGAATCCATCTGTACCATTTTCATGCATGTTAGAACAACTTATCACTACTGTTTAGGGCAAATGAAGTAAATGGCATTTAAATAATCACATATGGAGTTTGAATTTGAATCTTGTATTCAAACCAACTTCATTTAATCTGTTGCTAGTTGCATTAGCTCAAAACACATTCATTTTGCCATGTCATGATCATGCATCATATTGTGCATTGCATTGATTGTGTTTTCTGTGTTGCCGGTATTTGTCCCCTCTCGATAGACGCGGTACCGATGATGTGATCGTTGACACTGATGAAGACTCAATGTTATCTTCAGAAGTGCCAGGCAAGCAAAACCCCCTTGTTCATTCCGATACAATCCTACTCTCTCGCTCCTGCTCTCTTTTACTGCATTAGGACAACACCGATTCATCTGTTACTTGCTGCGGTAGCTGAACCCCTTTGTCCTTTGCATGACCTGTCATTGCCACAGTAAATAGATGAAACCCACTAGCATGAGTAGGAGTTGTTTGAGCCCTGATGTGCCTACTCATTCATGCTTGTTTGTCATGCCTGCTACTGCTTAGAGTTGAGTCAGGTCTGATTCATCGAGGATGAATCAGAGGCGTGTGAACATGTCCTACTGTGTGTGAGCTAAGTGTGTGAACACGATTTGGTAAAGGTAGCGGTGAGAGGCCATGTAGGAGTACATGGTGGGTTGTCTCATTGCAGCCGTCCTCAGGAACTGAGTTCTGTGTTTGTGATCCATGACCAGCTACTACCACACATTGGGTTCCGGTAACTCGACCCCTCTCGACTTATTAATCAACATGATCTCTGTCCAGGAGTTGCAACTAGTTTCTGGTGTTTGTAGGTAGTGTTAGTAGTCTACCAAGTGGCACCCGGTACAGGTGGGCTTGGGACAGACTAGGCACAGTGGCACGGTGTACCAAGTGGCACCCGGTTGGTGGGCTTGGGAACCCTGCACACATCGTTTGGGACCGTAAGCGACACCCCGGCCGGATCTCCTTGCGGATGGAACCTGAATAGGCGATAAACCTGGACTAGAGACTTGTTCGGTTAGTCAGGTCGTGGCCGACTCCCTCGCCCGGCTTCCGCTTGAAGGTTGCCGAGGTACATGACGTGTACAGGGCGGTAAGTGGCGAGAGCGTGTGTGAAGAAGTACACCCCTGCAGGGTTAACATCATCTATTCGAATAGCCGGATTCCTCGGATATGGAAACGTGGATCCCTTGTACAGTTCATAGACAAGTGAAAGTGGATACTCTAAAACACGCAAGATAAGCGTGAGTGCTATGGATGGCGTTCTCGTAGGGAGACGGGAGCGGATCCATAGTGGTGTATTGGTTGGTGAATATGTGGACTCGTGTGCGCCACTTCAAAAGAGTTACTTGCAGTCGTAGTTCAGGATAGCCACCGAGTCAAAGCTGGCTTGCTGCAGTCAAACCCTACCATTCCCCTTTGCTGATAATGATGCATATGTAGATAGTTCTGATGTAAGTCTTGCTGGGTACATTTGTACTCACGTTTGCCTATTTTATGTTTTTGCAGAGAGACTTCAGTCTCACTAGTAGTTCCACGTGGACTTCGACGTTTAGCTTGATACCTCAGCTACGATCTTGTGCCCTCGGCAGGATCTGGTAGATAGTCGGGCTTCTCAGCCTTTTTCATTTATAGATGTCTGTACTCAGACATGATAGCTTCCGTTTGTGCTTGACTTGTATGCTCTGAGTGTTGGGTCATGAGACCCATGTTTGTAATATCTCGCTCCTCGGAGCCTAATGAATAATTACTTGAGTCGTAGAGACATGTTGTGATGCCATGTTGTATTTGCACATATCGAGCATATTGTGTGTATGTTATTGAAATGCTTGATATGTGTGGGATCTGACCATCTAGTTGTTTATCTTTAGTAGCCTCTCTTACCGGGAAATGTCTCCTAGTGTTACCGCTGAGCCATGGTAGCTTGCTACTGCTCTGGAACACTTAGGCTGGCCGGCATGTGTCCTTCTTCGTTCCTGTGTCTGTCCCTTCGGGGAAATGTCACGCTTTGAGTACCGGAGTCCTGTTAGCCCGCTATAGCCCGGTTTACCGGAGTCCTGCTAGCCCAGTGCTACAGCCCGGACCCACTTGCTGATGACCGACACGTTCGAAGCTGGGTCATGGATGCCTGTTCCTGTAAGTCTGTGCCACTTTGGGTTTACGACTAGTCATGTCAGCCTGGGCTCCTTATCATATGGATGCTAGCGACACTATCATATACGTGAGCCAAAAGGCGCAAACGGTCCCGGGCAAAGGTAAGGCGACACCCGTGGGAATACCGTGCGTGAGGCCGCAAAGTGATATGAGGTGTTACCGGCTAGATCGGTGTGACATTGAGTCGGGGTCCTGACAGCGTTGGTATCAGAGCTTGACTGCCTGTAGGATTACCAAGCCAAACTGGTCGAAGTTGAGTCTAGAAATGCTTTAGTTATATGTAAGGGAATTGATTGTGGGATGGAACGTAAGGCTCTTTTTACTCCTTATACCTCATGGCCTTCTGATCTGAGTCATCATCTTCTCTTCTACGGGGATTAAGAACTAGGCTATCTCTTCTTTCCATTAGGATCACGTGTTACTAGTCCGTAGACTTAAAGATTGTTGATTCAAGCCTCAGTTCAGCTCCTACTACTTCCGTATGTTAACTGTTGATCTCGAAACCTTGATATTGTGCTTCTGAGTGGTTATGCCACCATTTTTGTGATTGTCTCAAATCTTTTTGAGCAATTATAGCCGTTATGCTGTCCGAGTCATCCCAGGTTTCTAAATAGTCCGATGCATTTGCAAATCCCTTCCTTCTGTTTCCGATGTTCCCATGGGCCAGATTAACCACACTAATTGGTGTGTTGAGGTAATTATTGCCTCGACATATATGTTGGAATTATTATTATGACCCTAAGTGCTTAGGGGATCATCTAGTGGTCTAGCCATGATTTGTGTCCTAGTGTGAAGATTCTGGCCTTTATTCTCGAAGCATCCCGTGATGCTACTTAGTAGTAGGTATTCTATTCCTGGGTTTTTGAACCCGAGATTCACTCTACTTAAATCATGTTGATAGTGTTGCTAGTTCCTTCAGGATATTAGTAACCCTTGCATTAGTCCTCGAGGTCCGTGGTATTTCCTTCTTCCAAATACTATGAACCGTTTATGGCAGATGTTCCTCGCTGATCGAAAGATCACAATCAGAGTGCTCTCGATGGGTTCTCGATTCTATATTGTGACTCTGCCAGTTCTACCTTTCTGCATGGGTTATCCGGAAGAAATATGTTGAATTCGTTCGACATACTAATCTATGCATCCACAACTCAGAAAGTTATATGTTCCTTTGAGTTGTTCTCTTTAGTTGCATCCTGACCCTCGTCTATCAATTGATAGTCAAGAGTATGCGTGCGTTCGTTCATCGATGCCTATGACTCTTGTGGTCTGTCAAGCCATTCCATTCTGGGATGACTAGGAGAAACAAACTCCAGTACCTCTTCCATATCTAGGATTGGGTCAAAGTAGTTGTACTCCGCAGATCAAATGCCAATCCAGCTTTTGGTTCTGCTCTACCTTGAAGTATTACATATTTTATATCGAGATTGTTATAGGAATTGCACATCATCCCATGAACTCTTGGTACAATGATACTTCTTGCCATCACTGTTCATTCCTCGGCCCTCGTGTCGATGCAACCGGAATACCGACAAATGAATTGTGATGTGTGAAATCAATACTGCTAGCAACCCCATTGCTTGGTAGTTAAAGGACAATAATTTCATTCTTAGTGTGTCGGTTTTTGAATCACCATTCTAAGATTGATCGTGCTACCTAGTCCTTATTTCCTGGTGCACTCTTTGATTGATGAGTTAGGATTTTGTCAAGTCCTCGCTCATTTGATCATATCATCTTGCCCTGAAAAGCAAGATTGTTCTCGAGCTTAGTAACATATCGGTGGTTCGTGATTTCCGAAGATCTTCTCGGAAGTATTACCAGGTTGTCACCTGACCGCTATGTTGAGCTCGTGATCAAGTTGGTTTCTTGTGAACCACCTTCTCTCCAAGAATCGGTGTTAGATATCCCTGAGCTAGTTGGTTAAGCTAAACGACAACTTGGAGGGTTGGAAGATAAAAGCTTGCCTGACTTAGTTCGTTCCAAAGGGATATTCTTGTGTAGTGTGTGTTGAAGAAAGATGATATCTTCATCGATTGGTCCCTGTGATCAGTTGCTGGACCTATCGTCTTATCAATCCTTTGATTTGAGTGTGGGCTATCGTCAAATCAAGTCAGAACCAACGATGTTCGTAATGTTGTCTTCCTCGTGGTTGATCCCTCGAGCATACACCATTATATCTTTTGGGTCTGACCAATGCTATCACCGTGTTCACACGATGGTGGAAGTCCAGTGATATGGAAATTCCGATGAGTTGTTGTTGAGTCCATTGACAACATCCTTATCCCCTCCATGATGTTGTTGAACATTAAGTTAGTATTGGAAACTTTTGAAAGCATCTTCTTCATGCTAGCTCATGAAGTACTTGTTTGATGAAAGAAGTGACTTCCTTTGATTCATGTGCATTTTGATGTAAGTTGCCGTCGTGAACTCGAGAAGGTTTGTTTTTGCTCCTTTGGAATCATCCCAAGTCGGTCATGCACGTGCGAAGAATTCTGTGGTCTGTTAGACTGATCATCTTCATTCCATATGTATATCCTAGCACACCAAGCCACTGATTGACTTGTTCAAGGAAAAGAAGTCTATGCTTGGGATCTAGTCCATGGACTTGCGTAAAGACTTCGATATCCTCGATGTTGGCTCCCAACCAGAACTCGGTAGTGTTTTATTGTAAAACTACCATGTGGGCATGCTTGTCTAGAACAACGTGTTCACATGTTTGTAGTAGAACCAGCTCATGTTTTGGAGCTTGCTATCGTAGTTCATTTTCCGAGAATCTCGCAACGTCATCTCGTCGATTTGTGTTGCAAACTTTCATCTGTCTTCCTAGACTCGATGAGTCTGGAATATCCTGACACCAACCAGATCTGAATCTCAGGCAGATATGATGGTTGGAACATTTCCCAAGAACTATAATATTGGTCCCTCGATAACCGGTAAAGTGGATGTCGTGGCCAACACACCCAGCCGGAAGGCCTATTATTGTAGTATCTTGTTTGAGGAAGTTGGCCACCTCCCCATAAGGATTTCGTAGGATTTACCTCCGTAACTGTTCCTTATGGATTCTATTGCTCCCGAAGTCCGACCTTTACTTGATGTTCTAGTTAGCAAACCATATCTATGAATGGGTTACACTAGCACGTCAAGGAGAACATTAGAAGCGGAGTGCTAAATGTCTCTCGGTCGTTCATCCAGATCTTATTTGCTTGGCCTCGCTAAGGTGAAATCTGAGTTGATGTTATCTTCCTATGCATCTGCATCGTCCATCGTTGTTCATCATGGTGGTATGTTGTGTTGCCAGGATTCTTGACACGGATGTTGGTAAAACCTTGATGAATATGGAAATGCTCAAGTTCTTGAGAGCACGCACAAGCGCTAGGTGTTATCATCGGCACTAACTGGGTTTGCTCTCAGTTTCCTCGGCAATGCTATGACCTATTCAAACAGTGAATTCACTCCCTATTGTTGGGTTCTTCCCCAGTTACCAGAATCATTCCCAGCATTTGCATTTTGTTCCCAGCTTGCACCGCCAATGTGTCATTCTACCATGGGTCTCTTCCATTTCCGGTGATAAGCAAATTCATCCATTACGTTGTCTTCAACAAGGTAATCCACATCATCCAAGTCTGAGTATGCCATTCTACTGACCCCCTCCAAACGATCGCTCGAGAATTGTCTTAGGCTGGTTTAAAGAGTTTCAATGATCTTTAAATCAAAGGTAATTCTTTTTTCCACTTAAGATAATACCCTACGATCACCCTCCTCCAGGATGTTTCGTCGTGGTTTCATGGCAATTCAACTCCTCGCTACGTTAACAATCGATTACCACCTTCTTAAGTGTGAATCGTTGTCTACCTAGTGAACCTTCGTCATCCGTTTCTTTCCACCCCTCTTGATGTGTATCTCGTGTCTCAACCCGAGAGATGGTCCTATGTCTCATTCCGTGAGTTGTTCGATCTTCGAGAAGATCGACCCTTCTAGAGTCTCCTTCTTCCCTCCATGTCATGTTGGCAGGATTTCTCAGAGCAAGACATCAAGACAATGATGGTGAATGAATCAACGTTCAACTGAAGTGCACCCTGGATCGTGAAGATTATACTAGTTTGCGTTTCCCCTTCATCCTACCCTACGCTTGAATCTCGAGACGAGATTCTTGTTTAGTGGGGGTGAGTTGTCACATCCCTAGTTCTGACAATGCCTAGTGCATGCATTAGAGTGTTGCTTCATGTTTAAATTTCATTTAAACCTGAAATGGGGATTGACTAAACCCTAGCACCAAATGAATTCAACTAGGGTCAAAATAAAATCTTTTTCATTAAACCCAAAATGCCCTCTAAAAATGTTCAACATTTCTGGTTTGAGGTGAAAGCATCTTCCAAAAATGATTTATATTTTTGCAGGACATATTGGGCTCTGAATTAAACCATATTGTATTTGACTTTGGGCATTTAAATACTATAAATAATTTAAATGTTCAAATAAATGTTGGAAAATTGTTAGGGGTCACTGAAATAATTCAGAAAACACCCATAACTGTTTCTAGGATTTTATAAAATGATTTGATATTTAAATCAAATCAAAAACAAATTGCAGAAAATAGAAAAGATAAAACAGAACAGAATTATAAGAGAGAGAGAGAGACTACCTGGGCCACTTACCTGTAGCCGGCCCAGTTTCCCCCCCCCCTGGCCGGCCCAGCCCGCCAGCGCCTCCCTGTTGTCTTCCTCCTCGGGACAGTAGGACAGAGGCGCGTGGCCGGAGCGCGCGCGCACGCGCCTGAGCCACCTCCTGCTTGCCGCCCCGCCCCGGATCGGCTAAGGATGCCACGCACCCCCTCAGGCCTCTCTCAACTCCCTCCCGTGCTCATCCCCTTCTCCTGCTCTCCGTCTCGCTCCGCACCTCGGACCCGAGCGGAGCCGCCGCCACCGACGCCGATTGCCGCAGCCACCGTGCTCCCCACGCCTCACCGACGCCCCAGGGAGCTCCGCCTCGACCCCCTCCTTCCTCCCCACCGACCCACGGCCCTCCGGAAGCCCTGCAACGCCGTCACCATCGCCGTTCCGTCACCGGCCACCGAAGCTCCCCTCCGTCGATTCGCCGGACCCCGTGCCTCCCCTGCCTCGCCAGCAGCACCAGAAGAACCGCGGTGAGCCCTCGACCCGATTCCCCCTCTCCCCGTGCCCCACCTCCCTCTCTAGCTAGCCCCACCACTTTGCCCGAGAATCTCTCGCTGCCGGCCATGGCGTGGCCGTGGCCACAGCCACCCCAGCGCATATCCGAGCCCACTGACGTGCTCACCGTGATCTCAGGAGTCCGTAGCACGCCCCAGCTATTCCTGCCGTGCTCCCTAACCCCGACCCCGAGATTGCCCGAACCCCGGCAGCCGCAAAGGAGCTCGCCGCCGGCAGCTCCGGCCACCCCGCGCCTCCCGCATGCCTCCTTTGGATGCGCGCAAGCAAGGGCAACCCTCTGGTGCCCTTGGCTTGGCCCAAAACCGCTCGCAGCGCCACTCCGGTGAGCTCCCGCCGCAGTTTTGGTCGTCGCCGGCCGAACTCCGGCGACTGCCGACGTGGCACGCCTAACTAGCACTAATGACGCCTAAACACCCCCCCACAGCCACTGACAGTGGGCCCCGTAGCGGGTCAAAGCCCGGGTCAACGCGGGATTAGCCCCTGTGTCACTGACGTGTGGACCCCACACGTCAGGTTTGACCTGGACCGCCCGTTGACCTGCTGAGGTCAGCATGAGGTCATGCTGACGCCATAATTCATTTTCTGGAATTATTTTATTTCTAAATATTCAGGAAATTCCAGAAAATGCCTAAAACATCAATAAATCATAGAAAATTAACCGTAACTCCAAATTTAATAAATTATATATGAAAAATTATCAGAAAAATTCAAGGAATCCATCTGTACCATTTTCATGCATGTTAGAACAACTTATCACTACTGTTTAGGGCAAATGAAGTAAATGGCATTTAAATAATCACATATGGAGTTTGAATTTGAATCTTGTATTCAAACCAACTTCATTTAATCTGTTGCTAGTTGCATTAGCTCAAAACACATTCATTTTGCCATGTCATGATCATGCATCATATTGTGCATTGCATTGATTGTGTTTTCTGTGTTGCCGGTATTTGTCCCCTCTCGATAGATGCGGTACCGATGATGTGATCGTTGACACTGATGAAGACTCAATGTTATCTTCAGAAGTGCCAGGCAAGCAAAACCCCCTTGTTCATTCCGATACAATCCTACTCTCTCGCTCCTGCTCTCTTTTACTGCATTAGGACAACACCGATTCATCTGTTACTTGCTGCGGTAGCTGAACCCCTTTGTCCTTTGCATGACCTGTCATTGCCACAGTAAATAGATGAAACCCACTAGCATGAGTAGGAGTTGTTTGAGCCCTGATGTGCCTACTCATTCATGCTTGTTTGTCATGCCTGCTACTGCTTAGAGTTGAGTCAGGTCTGATTCATCGGGGATGAATCAGAGGCGTGTGAACATGTCCTACTGTGTGTGAGCTAAGTGTGTGAACACGATTTGGTAAAGGTAGCGGTGAGAGGCCATGTAGGAGTACATGGTGGGTTGTCTCATTGCAGCCGTCCTCAGGAACTGAGTTCTGTGTTGGTGATCCATGACCAGCTACTACCACACATTGGGTTCCGGTAACTCGACCCCTCTCGACTTATTAATCAACATGATCTCTGTCCAGGAGTTGCAACTAGTTTCTGGTGTTTGTAGGTAGTGTTAGTAGTCTACCAAGTGGCACCCGGTACAGGTGGGCTTGGGACAGACTAGGCACAGTGGCACGGTGTACCAAGTGGCACCCGGTTGGTGGGCTTGGGAACCCTGCACACATCGTTTGGGGCCGTAAGCGACACCCCGGCCGGATCTTCTTGCGGATGGAACCTGAATAGGCGATAAACCTGGACTAGAGACTTGTTCGGTTAGTCAGGTCGTGGCCGACTCCCTCGCCCGGCTTCCGCTTGAAGGTTGCCGAGGTACATGACGTGTATAGGGTGGTAAGTGGCGAGAGCGTGTGTGAAGAAGTACACCCCTGCAGGGTTAACATCATCTATTCGAATAGCCGGATTCCTCGGATATGGAAACGTGGACCCCTTGTACAGTTCATAGACAAGTGAAAGTGGATACTCTAAAACACGCAAGATAAGCGTGAGTGCTATGGATGGCGTTCTCGTAGGGAGATGGGAGCGGATCCATAGTGGTGTATTGGTTGGTGAATATGTGGACTCGTGTGCGCCACTTCAAAAGAGTTACTTGCAGTCGTAGTTCAGGATAGCCACCGAGTCAAAGCTGGCTTGCTGCAGTCAAACCCTACCATTCCCCTTTGCTGATAATGATGCATATGTAGATAGTTCTGATGTAAGTCTTGCTGGGTACATTTGTACTCACGTTTGCCTATTTTATGTTTTTGCAGAGAGACTTCAGTCTCATTAGTAGTTCCACGTGGACTTCGACGTTTAGCTTGATACCTCAGCTACGATCTTGTGCCCTCGGCAGGATCTGGTAGATAGTCGGGCTTCTCAGCCTTTTTCATTTATAGATGTCTGTACTCAGACATGATAGCTTCCGTTTGTGCTTGACTTGTATGCTCTGAGTGTTGGGTCATGAGACCCATGTTTGTAATATCTCGCTCCTCGGAGCCTAATGAATAATTACTTGAGTCGTAGAGACATGTTGTGATGCCATGTTGTATTTGCACATATCGAGCATATTGTGTGTATGTTATTGAAATGCTTGATATGTGTGGGATCTGACCATTTAGTTGTTTATCTTTAGTAGCCTCTCTTACCGGGAAATGTCTCCTAGTGTTACCGCTGAGCCATGGTAGCTTGCTACTGCTCTGGAACACTTAGGCTGGCCGGCATGTGTCCTTCTTCGTTCCTGTGTCTGTCCCTTCGGGGAAATGTCACGCTTTGAGTACCGGAGTCCTGTTAGCCCGCTACAGCCCGGTTTACCGGAGTCCTGCTAGCCCAGTGCTACAGCCCGGACCCACTTGCTGATGACCGACACGTTCGAAGCTGGGTCATGGATGCCTGTCCCTGTAAGTCTGTGCCACTTTGGGTTTACGACTAGTCATGTCAGCCCGGGCTCCTTATCATATGGATTCTAGTGACACTATCATATACGTGAGCCAAAAGGCGCAAACGGTCCCGGGCAAAGGTAAGGCGACACTCGTGGGAATACCGTGCGTGAGGCCGCAAAGTGATATGAGGTGTTACCGGCTAGATCGGTGTGACATCGAGTCAGGGTCCTGACAGCCGTCATCATCATTAACCATCCTCCATCACCAATTTCATGATGCTCACCGCCGTGCGTGAGTAATTCCATCGTAGGCTTGCTGGACGGTGATGGGTTGGATGAGATTCACCATGTGATCGAGTTAGTTTTGTTAGGGTATGATCCCTAGTATCCACTATGTTTTGAGATTGATGTTGCTATGACTTTGCTATGCTTAATGCTTGTCACTAGGGCCCGAGTGCCATGATTTCAGTTCTGAACCTATTATGTTTTCATCAGTATATGAGAGTTCTAGATCCTATCTTGCAAGTCTATAGTCACCTATTATGTGTTATGATCCATTAACCCCGAAGTGACAATAATCGGGATACTTACCGGTGATGACCGTAGTTTGAGGAGTTCACGTATTCACTATGTGCTAATGATTTGTTCTGGTTCTCTATTAAAAGGAGGCCTTAATATCCCGTAGTTTCCGTAAGGACCCCGCTACCACGGGAGGGAAGGACAAAATATGTCATGCAAGTTCTTTTCCATAAGCATCTATGACTATATTCAGAATACATGCCTACATTACATTGACGAATTGGAGCTAGTTCTGTGTCACCCTATGTTATGACTGTTACATGATGAACCGCATCCGGCATAATTATCAATCATTGATCCAATGCCTACGACCTTTCCATATACTAGTTTACACTTATTTACTTTCCCGTTGCTATTGTTACAATCACTACAAAATACCAAAAACATTACTTTGCTTTCGTTACTCTTTTCTTACCGTTACCATCACTATCATATTACTTTGCTACTAAACACTTTGCTACAGATACTAAGTTTCCAGGTGTGGTTGAATTGACAACTCAGCTGCTAATACTTGAGAATATTCTTTGGCTCCCCTTGTGTCGAATCAATAAATTTGGGTTGAATACTCTACCCTCGAAAGTTGTTGCGATCCCCCATACTTGTGGGTTATCAAGACTAATTTCTGGCGCCGTTGCCGGGGAGCATAGCTCTATTCTTTGAGTCACTTGGGATTTATATCTGCTGGACACTATGAAGAACTTGAGAGATCCAAAAACCAAGATCCATCCCTCAACTACGAGGGGAGGTAAGGAACTGCCATCTAGCTCTGCACTTGATTCACCTTCTATTTTGAGTAAGCTTGCGACACCTAAACCTGCTTCTGCTATTCGTTCTGATATGTCGCATGTTATTGATGATGCTACTTCAGCTATACATGATACTTATGATGAAACTACCTCTATGCCTGATACTACTATGCCACTTAGTGATTTTCTCGAGGAACGACTTGCTAGGGCTAGAGAAATTGAAAATATTGAATCTGATTATGAAGATGAAAGTCATGATGAAGAATTACTTGTTATTCCTGACGGTTATTTATTTGATCAAGATGCTTCTTTAGCTATTTTAGCTTGCAAAGATAGATATGAACTCAAAAGGTTATTAGCTAAATGGAATAAACAATCTCTAAATGCTAGGATGAGACCTGACCCTGCTTTTGCTACTTCACCTATCTGTGTTGCTGATAAGGATTATGAATTCTCTGTTGATCCTGATATAATTACTTTGGTTGAATCTGATCCTTTTCATGGCTATGAATATGAAACTGTTGTAGCACATCTTGCTAAATTAAATGATATAGCTACCCTGTTCACTAATGATGAGAGATCTCGCTAGTTTTATATCCTTAAAATATTTCTGTTCTCATTAAAGGGTGATGCTAAGATATGGTTTAATTCTCTTGATCCTGGTTGTGTGCGTAGTCCCCAGGATATGATCTATTAGTTCTTTGCTAAATATTTCCCTGCTCATAAGAAACAAGCTGCTTTAAAGGAAATATACAACTTTGTGCAAATTAAAGAAGAGAGTCTCCCACAAGCTTGGGGGAGGCTTCTCAAGTTACTTAATGCTTTGCCTGATCATCCTCTTAAGAAAAATGAAATACTTGATATCTTTTATAATGGACTAACCGATGCTTCCAGAGATTACCTGGATAGTTGTGCTGGTTCTCTTTTCAGGGAAAGAACACCGGATGAAGCTGAAATCTTATTGAATAATATGTTGACAAATGAAAATAATTGGGCACCTCCTGAGCCAGCTCTTGCTCCAATTAATGATCCTATTCCTAAAACAACTCCGAAGAAGAGAGGTATTCTATTTCTCAGTTTCTAAGATATGCAAGAGGCAAAGAAATCTATGAAAGAAAAAGGTATTAAAGCTAAAGATGTTGAGAATTTACCTCCTATTGAAGAAATACATGGTCTTAATTTACCGCCTGTCAAAGAAACATATGATCTCAATCCTTTATTTATTGAAGAACCTCCAGACCCCGATAACCCGACACATGTATTAAAGGTAAATTCTATCTATAGATATGATAAAGCTGAAATCCCTCCTGCTAAAATTGCTAGTCAATGCTTGGATGAGTTTGATAATTTTTTGTTTAAGCAAGAAGACTTCAATGCTTATTTTGGTAGACAATTAAAACAAGATGCTGATATGATTAAATACTTGGGTGATTATATGGCAAATATTAGAGTAAGAAAAATGATTATGCTGTTAAAGTGGCTACTAGAAGTGGTAGAATGACTCAGGAACCATTGTATCCTGAAGGCCACACTAAGAGAATTGAGCAAGATTCTCAGAGAAATAAAATTGATGCACCTAGTTCTTCTAAAAAGAAGAAAAAGAAAAATGATAGAACTGTGCAAACTTCTAGTGAACCTATTGCTGAACCACCTGATAATCCAAATGATATCTCTATGTCTGATGCTGAAACACAATCTGGTAATGAACATGAACCTAATGAAAATGTTAATGATGTTCATAATGACGCTCAACCTAGTAATGATAATGATGTAGAAATTGAACCTGCTGTCGATCTTGATAACCCACAATCAAAGAATCAACGTTATGATAAGAAAGACTTTGTTGCTAGGAAACATGGTAAAGAAAGAGAGCCTTGGGTTCAGAAACCCATGCCTTTTCCTCCCAAACCATCCAACAAAAAGGATGATGAGGATTTTGAGCGCTTTGCTGAAATGATTAGACCTATCTTTATACGTATGTGGTTAACTGATATGCTTAAAACCAATCCTTATGCTAAGTACATGAAAGATATTATTACAAATAAAAGAAAGATACCGGAAGCTGAAATTTTCACCATGCTTGCTAATTATACTTTTAAGGGTGGAATACCAAAGAAACTTGGAGATCCAGGAGTAGCTACTATACCATGCTCCATTAAAAGAAACTATGTTAAAACTGCTTTATGTGATCTTGGAGCCGGTGTTAGTGTTATGCCTCTCTCTTTATATCGTAGACTTGATTTGAATAAATGACTGATAAATCAACTGCTATACCTGTCGGTATTTGTGAGGATGTGCCTGTTGTGGTTGCAAACGTTACTATTTTAACAGACTTTGTTATTCTTGATATTCCCGAGGACGATAGTATGTCTATTATTCTTGGAAGACCTTTTCTTAATACTACAGGGGCTGTTATTGATTGCAACAAAGGCAATGTCACTTTTCATGTTAATGGTAATGAGAATACGGTACACTTTCCGAGGAAACAACCTCAAGTTCATAGTATCAATTCTATCGAAAAAATTCCATCGATTATATTTGGAGGTTTTGAATTTCCTCTTCCCACTGTCAAGAAGAAATATGATATACTTATTATTGGGGATGTGCATATCCCCGTTGAGGTAACCTAGTGTTATTCGAAATTTCTCTGGTTTCATGATAATCAGAATGAGTTTGTTAACAAGACTTGATCAACCTTGTTAGTGGATTCCTTTTGACGATCATGAGATGGATGAAACTAGAAGCACAACCTTCTATACCCTCTCTATACTTTCTGTTATTTAGTTGAAATAAAGTAAAAATAAATAATTTTCTATCTATTATCTGATTATCTGTGCAATATAAAAATACCTCGAAAATAAAAGTTCTCCAAATGCCCTGAAAATTAAATATGATTTTTTCTAGAATATTTGAGGATTTATAGAACAAAGAACACACCAGGGGGGCTAACCACCTTGCCACGAGGGTGGAGGGCACGCCCCCTGCCTCGTGGGCCCATGGTGGCCCTCCTCCACTTATTCTTTCAGCCACAGACTTCATCTTCATCCCCCAAACACGAAAAACCAACTCAAGAACGAGTCCTAGCCCTCTTTGCTGCCATTTTCGATCTCCTTGCTCAAAGCACCTCTCACAAAATTGCTTGGGGAGATTGTTCCGTGGCATGTGACTCCTCTATTGGTCCAATTAGTTTTTGTTCTAGTGCTTTATTCATTGCAAATTTATGTTGCTTAGGTGACCCTGTTCTTGAGCTTGCATGTCAAATTTATATGGTCAAAAGTAGTTTTGATGCATGATATGGGCCCTAGGTACTTGTAGGAGTAGTTGCTATCAATATTATTGAGTTTGGTTTACTTTTATTTTGAAGTTACTAAAAATTTCAGAATTTTTTAGAAAATGATGAGGAGATTATTGAGGGGCTCATTGAGCCAAAGCTCGAAGGAAAAGGCACCGAAGCCTAAGTATAATTTGCCGCGCACCACGGAGGTTCGGGCATGTGAATGGCCTTCCGAGGATTTCTTGAGAGCAGCCGAGATTTATGAAGATTTTCATGAATTGGCTCATAATGCAGGCCTCGCCGCTTTCCTCCACGACCAATGCGATCAGTATCTCTTACTCACAAATACCTTTGTGCAAACTTTCATTTTCATTCTAGGAACTTACCACCTACGGTGGAGTTTCATTTATATGATGAGCATAAGGAGATGTCACTTTATGATTTCTGTCGGATTTGTATGGTCCCTTTTGGGGGCAAGACAGAAGAACCACATCATGATGATGTGGAGGGATTTATTAATACTATCACTATAGGGGAAACTAGGAAGGTTTCAGATGCACGAATCACTAGCATACATTTTCCTGTTTTACGTTACTTTGCATTATTTGCTAGTCGTTGCTTAATTGGACGCAGAAACTGTGGAAACCTTAGTATCCCTGATATAATTATTTTGCTCCAAGGTTTATACAGTGATAACACTTTTCGTATGGGCGGCATTATTGCTAGATGGTTAAGTATGAACCATACTAAGGGTCCCATCTTTGGAGACATCTATGCTACACGCCTAGCAGCACATTTTAACATACCTATTAGGCATGCTGAGAAGGAAGAAAAAGTGCTTCCTCGTGTTTATTTAGATGATAAAAGTATGGTGGCACATGATTTTATTGTTAAGAATAGGGCAGGAGAGCTTAAATATCAATTGTTCTTTAATAAACATCATCCTGAGACTATTACCTTGCCTGCTCCTGCTTTGTTTGATTTGACTGTAGGCAAGTACCTTGTTCCGTTGGCGGCTATCCACGCCTACCGGAACCCTGCACCAGCTGAGGAGCCAGAACCGGAACCACAATTTGATCCTTCACGACAGTCTAACTATCAGTGGGATCCGAAGATGATTGCCAGCCAGTGGCAATTGGAGCCTTCTTCTTCCTCATCGCAGTATGACCCCAACTATTATTATGGATATCCGCCACGCCAGCCGTGGCCATAGACCAACTTAGGCCAAAAGCCTAAGGTTGGGGGAGTAGGTATTTCTCACCAACATTACATTTATGTTCACACACACTCATTGCTAGATGTCGGTGCTCATACTTTTTCATTGTATCATCCATGCTAGTTTATTTCCTTTTATGATTTCTTTTTGTGTGTTTAGTAAACCTTAAGAAAAACCAAAAAAATAGTTGTAGCTTTTAAGTAATTTACTTTCCATGCTTGTAGTAGTAATTAAAAAGAAAACCCAAAAATATTTCATGTTCTTCTTTTGCTTGTTGGGAGCTTTCCATGCTTGTAGTAGTTTTATTTCTTTTCTTTCTTTGGGGTTCAGTAGGAGAAGACCATGATTAAATTGTTGAAGTGGCTCTTATATGCTTTATTGTTGATTTAACCAAGAGCCCATATTACCTTGTCTTTTCCTGTTTATTGAATGCTCGCAGATTCCAGCTTAGTCCAATGCACGTGCACTCTTATTATTATTCACATCGTTCAGTCGTGCAAGTGAAAGGCAATTATGATGATATATGATGGACTGACTGAGATGAGAAAAGCTGGTACGAACTCGACCTCTTTTGTTTTTGTAAATATGATGAGTTCATCGTTCTTGATTCAGGTTGTTATGAATAAACATGTTTGCAATGACAATTAGAGATCATAGTTGCTTGTGGCATGCCTGATTAGCTATGAGTTATAATGGTTTACGTTGCGTGCCAACATGCTATTAAAATGGTTATGATGTGGTATTACAGGGTGGTATCCTTCTCTGAATGATTTAAGTGACTTGACTTGGCACATGTTCATGCATGTAGTTGAAACAAATCAACATAGACTTCACGATATTTATGTTCATGGTGGATTATATCCTACTCATGCTTGCATCCAATGTGTATTAATTTTAATGCATGTACATGACTGTTGTCGCTCTCTAGCTGGTCGCTTCCCAGTCTTTTGCTAGCCTTCACCTGTACTAAGCGGGAATACTGCTTGTGCATCCAATCCCTTAAAACCCCAAAGTTATTCCAGATGAGTCCACTATACCTTCCTATATGCGGTATCTACCTGCCGTTCCAAGTAAATTAGTATGTTCCAAACTCTAAACCTTCAAATAATCATCCTGTTTTGTATGCTCGAATAGCTCATGTATCAACTAGGGTTGTCTGTATCTTCCATGTTAGGCGGGTTATACTCAAGAGGAGTGGACTCCGCTCCTCACTCACGAGATAAAGGGCTGGTCACCGGGATTCCCAGTCCCATGCTTTATGCAAACTAAATAAAAAATAATCACAAACAAAACTCCCCCTGGGACCTGATGTATGTTGGAGGCACTCGTTGTTTCGAGCAAGCCATGGATTGATGTTTGTTGGTGGAGGGGGAGTATAAACTTTACCATTCTGTTTGGGAACCGCCTATAATGTGTGTAGCATGGAAGATATCGCCATCTCTTGGTTGTTATGTTGACAATGAAAGTATACCGCTCAAAATATTATTCACCTCTATTTCAAAACCGAGCTCTGGCACCTCCACAAATCCCCTGCTTCCCTCCGCGAAGGGCTTATCTATTTACTTTTATGTTGAGTCATCACCCTCTTATTAAAAAGCACCAGTTGGAGAGCACTGCTTTCATTTGCATTCATTACTGTTAATTTATATTGGGTGTGACTATGGATGGATCTCTTTTACCATGAATTACAATGTCTAGTCAGTCCTTGATCTTTAAAGGTGCTCTGCATTTATGTTTTGCGGTCTGAGAAAGGGCTAGCGAGATACCATCTTGTTATATCATATTATGATTGTTTTGAGAAAGTGTTGTCATCCGAGTTTTATTATTATGGCTCGCTAGTTGATTATGCTATTGATATGAGTAAACGTGAGACCTGAGAATTATTGCAAATGTGGTTAGTTATAATCTTTGCTGAAAACTTGAATGCTAGCTTGCCATATTTACAACAACAAGAGCAACCAGAGTTTGTAAAAGTTTTTCTTTATTTCTTTCAGTTTGTCAAATGAATTGCTTGAGGACAAGCAAGAGTTTAAGCTTGGGGGAGTTGATACGTATCCCTCGTATCTACTTTTCCAAACACTTTTGCCCTTGTTTTGGACTCTAACTTGTATGATTTGAATGGAACTAACCCGGACTGACGATGTTTTCAGCAGAATTGCCATGATGTTGTTTTATGTGCAGAAAACAAAAGTTCTCGGAATGACCTAAAACTCCACAGAATATCTTACAATAAATAATAAAAAATCCTCGCCAAAGATGAAGACCAGGGGGCCCACACCCTTCTCACGAGGGTGGGGGGTGCTTACCTGTCACGACCGGTTTTGCGGGTAATAAATTTCCAGAAAAGACCGCCGTGCTCATCAGCCCCAGGATTACTGTTAGCTGATGAGGCTCCAACTTGATAAGAAATTCCAAGCAGGATACAACATATGTAGTACAAGACCATTCTGGCCTGTGAGTACAACAAATGGTTTCTAGGGGTTGATGGCGGAAGTGGGTTGTGAAACATCAGTGTCTATGGGACTCCATTTCCCACGGGAACAGCTGACCAGGTTAACTCCTATCTTCGTGAGGCTGCTATCTCCATTACTTAGGTTCCGGGGCTGTCATCGCGTCGCTCCTCTTCGTGCAAGAAAATCTGGCCAAGACAATAGCCAGGGACAAGCCAGTGAGTACTTTGAATGTACTCGCAAACATTATGAACACAGGCATAATATAATAATGATGTGCTGAAAATATTTTATGCTCATGACGTCAGTCAAAAATAGTAAATAAATTTCTGATGCGTGCATGCGGTTATTTATAAAATTGCAATAACATAGTAGTATTAAAATTTATGAAACAAATAACAAGCAATGCCACAGTCTGGCGTCTTAGCGAAACCACATAAAGGGTTTTAAAAGAAATGCCACAATCGGGCATCTGAGCGACACCACATAATGGGCTTTAAAAGAAATGCCACAGTCGGGCGTCTGAGCGACACCACATAAAGGGCTTTAAAAGAAATGCCACAGTCGGGCGTCTGAGCGACACCACATAAAGGGCTTTAAAAGAAATGCCACAGTCGGGCGTCTGAGCGACACCACATAAAGGGCTTTAAAAGAAACAATCATAGTGAATATCCCGGAGGTAGAACCATCCCAGAGATACTCGATAATAACAATAATATCACGGGTTAGTCAACAATAATAATAATCATAATTATCACAAGTCACAGGTAGTAGTTCCAGTTCTGGTTAATAGTTTCACCTCCGAAGACCGACACTAAGATCGACACCTGACACATCCCAGACTGTAAATTCCTTAACCATGGACACGGCTATTCGAATAGGTTTATTCTCTGCAGAGGGTGTACTCTTTACCCACGAGTAACAGATTTCTTTAGTCCATCGGGACTAATTCCGTCTACGGTCTTTTTGTTGAAAACATACCTAACTTGCACACACCAGCTTATCTCACACGTGTCTGGAATCACCCACGACACCTGTTAAGCAAACTCTAAGTGGGGAGGCTACAACCTCGCGTAGCATGGGATCAAATTTATATCGCGCGCTCTAAGGGGTGGCCTCCCCTCTCGGTCCCAACCGGAAACACCCATGCCCCCGGACCAGGTGGCCTGCCTACCAGTTACAACCGGTATCTTCCACCATGGCCTCTCTGTACGGTGTGTGCTAGAAAGAGGTTGACAACTTACTGAACCGTACTCTACTTGCTATAGAGACGAGTGGTAGTACGAAACAAGTATGGGGGTTACTAGCACAAGACTCGATCTACGATCGACTCAGGAGGTTTAAGTATTCCCTGCATGATTAGTATGACGAATATATTTCAACCAACAGAGTCACCGCTCATATTACCTTGCCATGCCATACCAGACATAACCGTCCCGACGGAGACCGGCGACAAACTCATGCCTACCCAAGGCAGAGGTTTTCCCCGTGTTCCTGCCGGTATGCATGCAAGGCACATGAGGGTGATTATCATCACAGGTGTGTCCATTTCCAACAGCATGGAAATCAATAACATGCACCCATGCATATGATCATATCACATGAAATAACAAGTTTCTCCAGAGTGAGGTGATGTTTTGAACGTGTCATCGAACACACAAAAATATTATGCCGGGGTTCAGAATGCTTTCCTTCAATGTGTGGAAAGGCAGGGTGCACTCCAAAACTTGAAATATTTCTCCTCTCTTCAAAAATCCTATTTTAGCAATATAAAAGAATTAACACACAAAATAAAAACAGCACCAAAAGTTGTTCTGAATTTTTTTCAAATAAATCTTAAAATAAACTAGGTGAAATTTGAGAGAGGTGGGAAAAAGAATCATTTCATTTGGACTTATATTTAAAAAGTTATAGCCAGTCAAAGATTTGGTCAAATCTGTTATTTAAATAAAACAGAAAAGAAAACGTTTTGGAGGGGAATACGCTTTCGGAGTGGGGAAATGTACTAGGGGGATTACGCCTTCACTTAATCCCACGTGGACAAGCTCGGGGTCGCTGACAGTGGGTCCAGAGGGCCCACTGGTCAGATTTGACCAGTCTATCCCTCCCTCCTCTTACTCTGCCCGAACGGAGGCGAGGCAACGATGATCGTCGCCGGCGAACGGTGGCTCCCCGCGGGTTCCAGAGGGTCTGGATGGATCCGCGAGACTGCGGTGGTCCTTCCGGTGGTCGCTGGGTAGACGGGGGTGGAAAGAGTCATCGGCGGTGAGCTTCGCGGCGGAGGGGAGCTTCGGGAGCAGAGTGGTTTTGGGGCTACGGCGGTTCCCGATCGAAATCGAGTAGGGGGATGGGTTCACGGGAGGATGAGGAAGTTTCTGGCGAAGAGAACGGAGAG
The DNA here is from genome assembly GCF_018294505.1 of Triticum aestivum. Lineage (NCBI taxonomy): Eukaryota > Viridiplantae > Streptophyta > Magnoliopsida > Poales > Poaceae > Triticum > Triticum aestivum. Next base: position 527,291,778 of record NC_057812.1, read on the forward strand.
GGGGGAGGGGTACTGGAGGTGCCGGATTGGCCGGGGCGGTGGCGGCGGCAGGAGTTGCCGGAGATGAGGAAGAAAGCTCTCCTAGGTCGATTGGCGAGCTGGGGAAGCGTCATTGGGGGTGGCCTGAGGTTGCCAGTGTGCGGGAACGGCCCGGGGCGTCCATTTATAAGCGAGGCAAGGCGGTTCCGCGGCAGCCGTGGATAAGCTTCCGGCGAACTGACGTTCTGTAGCAGCAGGGCATCGTGGCGGCGACGAGCGCTAGCGGACATGGCTGTGGATGAGCTCGTGCTGCTCCAGGGGCCAGGTGGCGAGCGGGAGGGGTTCGGCGGCGCCGACATGGGCAGAGGCTGTCGGGCGGCGGCGGCGGCTAGCGCTTGGCCTGCCGGGCGCGGCGAGGGGCGGCTTGGCGCGTAGCTGTGAGAAGGGGAGCGCATGGCGTGATGCCGCGGAGCGAGCCAAAACCGTGGGGGCCAGCGTGTCGGCTCGGCGCACGGGTCGTGCAATACGCGCGCTCTAGGCGCGTCCAGTGCACGCACGGGAGATGTTCGACACAATGCCAGAGCATGCTAGAGGTCCCGGTTGAGGCTGGGGGTTAACAGATCTAGTTTTGGGCTTGCAAGGAGATCAGTGGACAAGCTGGTTTGGTCAGGGGATCAGGTTCACAGTGCAAACCAAAAATTCATGCCAAAACAGATCCTGCCCATAAGGTGTTTGGCAAAATGCCAAGGGCACTTAGGCAAGTCTTGGAGTGGTCAAAAACTCCAGATGGAAGTCTCTTTAGATGCAAGAGAGAGTGGTGAGGTTATTTGGACAAAAGGGGAAACTTGCTAGTGCAAGTTTTGCAAAACTACATTTCTGGACAGGAAATAAATGACATTATTTCATGAACCAAAAATGATCCAAAGGGTGCATGCTCCTGGACTTAAGGGTTTAACATGGAGGACTACAAGTAGGAGAAAAAATCAAGGGTTAAAGAGCAAGCAAAAATATGGTTGCTGTACAAACCATCCAGTTGGTCCAGAATGAAGATGAGGTTGATTCACTCAAAATTTTCAAAGAACAGCACTAGGTTTTTGTATAAAGTTGAATCATATGCTACTAACAATATCCCATAATATTGGTGGAGGCCAGCAAGAAATATTTAAATGGGTTGTAGTGCAAAAATGCACTCTGGACCAGAGAAGAAAAATTGAGTGTAGGGCTCAAAATATTTCATGAATGAAATATATTTTTGCATAAAAGTGATTTAAAAACATCACATGACATCTCCAAATTTTTGTGGAAATTTTAAGTGAATCTATCAACTGGTTGTAGTTCAAATATGGTCATTTAACCTTGAAAAACCATTTCCAAGAAAGAAAAAATCAAGCAATTAAATTAGTTAATTAGTTATACTGATAAAAGGAAAGTTTTTCTTGAGAGGTTAAACAAGTCCAATAACATATTTGAAAAGTTTTCTCTTTGGGAAAAACTCATCATAACAGGGAAGGAAATGATTTAAAAAGAATCAAAATGGAGCTCAGAAATCCAAAGTTTTAATTCCTGGCAAAAATTTTAATTCAATAAAACAAGGCCAAATTTTTGGGTGTCACAATACTACCCCCCTTAAGAAAAATCTCGTCCTCGAGATTTGTTAAAAGCTGTGTTAAGAAAATATTACGCAATAAACATGTGGCTCTAGTGAGAGGGCAATAAGTGGTGAAAAACCGCAGTGTGAAAACTGGTGCTGCGTGGAAGAGTCTATGGTTCGGGACAAAATCGTGAGATTTCTACGCTGGATATAAATTTAGGATAACTCCTCCTAAATTTAGATATACGGTGGTCGTACCCGAGAGCACAGTGCTCTCTCTGGCCGACAGGTGGACCCGGGGTCCACTGTCAGTCTCCTCTTCTCCCTCTGGCTCTCTCTTCCTCCCCTCTCCCGCGCGCTTTCTCGCACTTTCTCCACCGGCGATGCCTAGCGTGTAGGGCATCTAGGCCGTACCGTGGTAGTGCGCGGCGTGCTAGCTGCCGGTGCAGCGTGCACTCACCTCGCGGGCCAGCACGCTGTCGGCACTGCTCGCGGATTCGACTCCGAACACCGGCGATCAGCGACGAGCGGCGTTGGTGGACTTCGCCCACCGTACACCGAGCTCGAGCTATAAAAACGGCCGGGGTGCCTCTCTCTTCTTCCTCACACCTGGCCTCACTTCTCCTCCTCCTTCTTTCTCCATTACTGCTTACAGAAGCTCGGGTGAGGCTCTAATGGCGGAGGCGATGCCGGACTGGTTTGTGATCCTGATATGCGGAGGGCTGGCGACACTGCTGGGGCTCTCTATGCTCCTGTGCGCGATGATCCTCGACGAGTGTCGCGACGCTGCGGCTCGGGTGTTGGCTCTCCGCGGTGGTGGTGATCATGAGGAGTAGATGGAGTGTGCCGGGTGCTAACTGTCGTTAGGGGGTGATTAGCTGGATGTAACACCGTTGCAAGGTTTTGCAAACAGTGTATGTGTCCAAATGATTATGGTTGTGAGTCTGCTGCGCGGTGCTGTGCGAAATTAAATAATCCATGTCGTGAGGAGGGGCAGGTGTAGCAACTCAGGGAAAAGAAATCTCACTCCAGGATTTTGCGAGTGAAAAACAGTTAATTAAAAGGAGCATAAACCACAACAAAAACTACACACATTAGTAGAAGCCAAAATAATTGACTCGTTGCACAAATTTGGGGTACCATGCATAAGATACACGCAAATATAAATGCTGCAAAAACAAATATAGTAGTGACGTCTAAAATGAAAAAGGTAACTGGGTGGGGTCCTGATAAAATGTCTCTGGTAAAGGGATACACTCCTCTTCTATCGGAGGAAGTGGATTGACCAGTCGATGTATGCGTCTCTCCGGGTCGGGTCTCAGTGATCTGCCGATGGCAATCTGAGGACTTAAATATGCGAGGCTCTGGAGATAATCCATCACTCGCTGGTTCAAATGCTCTTGAGCAATGATGTACTGGATAAGGTTGGCTAGAACTGGGTCTCTCTCAATACGCCCACCGGGAAAAGACGTTACTTCTCCGGGTGCTGCACGGCTCGGAAAGTAATAATATCCTCGTTCGCGGGCATAGGGTACTGCGGATCGAAGACGAGCAATCGCTTCTTTTGCAGCAGCTTCTATGGCCAGGTGTGGGGTTGGCATAGATTTCCCCACGAAGGAAACTTCCGTTGGATCTTGGTTGGGGTCTACAGGAGGAATGTGTACTGCTGCCCAATATTCCGAGGTGGATGGGGTGATTCTAGATTTGAACAGCTCGTACTGAGGTGGCTGGGTAGAACCCATGGTACTGCGGGTAAAATCCCGCAATATTTTGACAAAGCTACCTGGGGTTGCATCTGGGGTTCTCAGATGAATGCTGGGGCTCGGCATGACAGGAAAAAGTTGTGAGTGTGGTGCACAAGATGAGGGTTGCTGGGTAAGGTCACAAGGTGGCCTTTATATAGCAATGGAGCCGGATCGTTTTACCGTGGTGAAAGGTAATAAATTTACCAGCTTAGCTCCAAAGGTCAGGTCAGTGTCAGAGATACAATATCTCATAAAGAGACGTGTTACTGTGGTTGTTGTCGGGTTGGTTTTGGTAGTTGTGCCCGGAAAAATATGCAACTATGCGCTGACCAAAAATGCAAGGCCACTATTAAAACAGAGGCACAACGACAGGCTGCGTTAATATACACGGTCGCACGATTACAAAGTGAGGATACACTGAGACTCGGTACTACTCGTACGGCTTAGTCTACCTCATTAACGTCTAAACGGGCGCGCCTGGTGGATGTCGAGGCTTCTCCACGAGTCTCACTGCCGGGATTAGTCGGAGATGGCGGAGGAACTGCAGGGTCGGGGTAGTGATGATGACCATCGCGGGGATTGTTGGCCACAACCCCATTGGAGTGTGCTCCCAAAAGGCGACGAAGCACCTCTGGGGTCATCAAAGCATCTCGGCTGATGGCTGGAGCTGATCTCGGAGTCTCGATCGGTTGTCCAAACAGCACGACTGGGTTGTCGGTGTTGGGCTCGTTTTCTTCTCTCGTCGGGGCTCGACGAACCAGCTCTCCACGAGCTGCAATTAAATCAATAGTGATTTGGTCGAACAGTGCCTCTAGTGCACTTACATAGCGCACTAGGTGCAACAATGCGGGGTCCGTCTCGTGATCTCCGTTGGCAACTTGGGGTGGTCTACCATACCCTTCACGTCTGGGGTAGTAGTGGAACGAGCGACAGTTAACTCTGGGCGACAGGTGCCTGAGATGAACTATAGCCTCTCGAGCAGCTAGTTGTATGGCTAGTGGCTCAAAGGAAGTTGTTCTTCCGGTGAACCTGTAGGGGCGCTCGGGTGACAGTCCCCTACCGTAGATGTGCACAGTGGCCCAAAATTGACGGTCTTCACCGCTCATGGGTCCTTGGTACACAACATATTCTGGTGGCTCCTCTAACGCATAGGCACGACGGGTGAGGTTTGCGAGTATGGTCACAAAACCTCCAAGGTTGGTTGCTGTGGTTTCATTGTGCACGACAGGGCCAGGCATTGTGGCTCGGTTTGGGGTAGAGGCTGTGATGTGCTGTGTTGGGACTAGCGTGCCCCTTTTTATAGGAAAAAGAGGACGGAGTCTTCCTTCGCCCGCTTGCGAGAAAGGACTATTTAGGGGCCGGTCACTGGCGCATGAGTGACAGGTTAGGTTGATAGGTTGGGCACCGACTGCCAAAAAGGTGTTGGGTCACTGTGTGGCTATCTTGCACGAGAAGCTTGGCTGGGGTTTTGTAATGGTTTGATGGGTTGGTTTGCCTAAGTTTATAGACCCGGCTAAGATAGGATTAGCCAATGGTCAGCCTGGCTCTGATACCAAGTCTGTCACGACCGGTTTTCCGGGTAATAAATTTCTAGAAAAGACCGTCGTGCTCATCAGCCCCAGGATTACTGTTAGCTGATGAGGCTCCAACTTGATACAGAAATTCCAAGCAGGATACAACATATGTAGTACAAGACCATTCTGGCCTGTGAGTACAACAAATGGTTTCTAGTGGTTGATGGCGGAAGCGGGTTGTGAAACATCAGTGTCTATGGGACTCCATTTCCCACGGGAACAGCTGACCAGGTTAACTCCTATCTTCGCGAGGCTGCTATCTCCATTACTTAGGTTCCGGGGCAGTCATCGCGTCGCTCCTCTTCGTGCAAGAAAATCTGGCCAAGACAATAGACAGGGACAAGCCAGTGAGTACTTTGAATGTACTCGCAAACATTATGAACACAGGTATAATATAATAATGATGTGCTGAAAACATTTTATGCTCACGACGTCAGTCAAAAATAGTAAATAAATTTCTGATGCGTGCATGCGGTTATTTATAAAATTGCAATAACATAGTTGTATTAAAATTTATGAAACAAATAACAAGCAATGCCACAGTCGGGCGTCTTAGCGAAACCACATAAAGGGTTTTAAAAGAAATGCCACAATCAGGTGTCTGAGCGACACCACATAAAGGGCTTTAAAAGAAATGCCACAATCGGGCGTCTGAGCGACACCACATAAAGGACTTTAAAAGAAATGTCACAGTCGGGCGTCTGAGCGACACCACATAAAGGGCT
>NC_057812.1:527297401-527299322 GCF_018294505.1 Triticum aestivum
CTTTAAAAGAAATGCCACAGTCGGGCGTCTGAGCGACACCACATAAAGGGCTTTAAAAGAAATGCCACAGTCGGGCGTCTGAGCGACACCACATAAAGGGCTTTAAAAGAAACAATCATAGTGAATATCCCGGAGGTAGAACCATCCCAGAGATACTCGATAATAACAATAATATCATGGGTTAGTCAACAATAATAATAATCATAATTATCACAAGTCACAGGTAGTAGTTCCAGTTCTGGTTAATAGTTTCACCTCCGAAGACCGACACTAAGATCGACACCTGACACATCCCAGACTGTAAATTCCTTAACCATGGACACGGCTATTCGAATAGGTTTATTCTCTGCAGAGGGTGTACTCTTTACCCACGAGTAACAGATTTCTTTAGTCCATCGGGACTAATTCCGTCTACGGTCTTTTTGTTGAAAACATACCTAACATGCACACACCAGCTTATCTCACACGTGTCTGGAATCACCCACGACACCTGTTAAGCAAACTCTAAGTGGGGAGGCTACAACCTCGCGTAGCATGGGATCAAATTTATATCGCGCGCTCTAAGGGGTGGCCTCCCCTCTCGGTCCCAACCGGAAACACCCATGCCCCCGGACCAGGTGGCCTGCCTACCAGCTACAACCGGTATCTTCCACCATGGCCTCTCTGTACGGTGTGTGCTAGAAAGAGGTTGACAACTTACTGAACCGTACTCTACTTGCTGTAGAGACGAGTGGTAGTACGAAACAAGTATGGGGATTACTGGCACAAGACTCGATCTACGGTCAACTCAGGAGGTTTAAGTATTCCCTGCATGATTAGTATGACGAATATATTTCAACCAACAGAGTCACCGCTCATATTACCTTGCCATGCCATACCAGACATAACCGTCCCGACGGAGACCGGCGACAAACTCATGCCTACCCAAGGCAGAGGTTTTCCCCGGGTTCCTGCAGGTATGCATGCAAGGCACATGAGGGTGATTATCATCACAGGTGTGTCCATTTCCAACAGCATGGAAATCAATAACATGCACCCATGCATATGATCATATCACATGAAATAACAAGTTTCTCCAGAGTGAGGTGATGTTTTGAACGTGTCATCGAACACACAAAAATATTATGCCGGGGTTCAGAATGCTTTCCTTCAATGTGTGGAAAGACAGGGTGCACTCCAAAACTTGAAATATTTCTCCTCTCTTCAAAAATCCTATTTTAGCAATATAAAAGAATTAACACTGTCACATCCCTAGCTTCAGGCATTGCTCTAGGTTAGCTTCATGTGTGCATCATGTCTATATTTTTGAAACTTGAATTGAGGAATATTGGAAGCCTCAAAACCCTAAATAAAAGAGGGGCAAAAACCCTAGAAATCTTATTCATTGCTCCAAAAGGCTCTTCTTAAATGTTTGATAAATTTTGGTAAGGGTTCTGGTCCCAACCAAAATATTGAACATTTTTAAGGATTTATTTTTGGGACTTTGAATTTAAATCATAGCTATTTGAATTGGACTTATATCTACTGTTAAATAAATATAGGTCCAATAATTCTGAAATATTTTTGTGGAGCATTGTTTTAATTCTTTTAGCTCCCAAGAATATTGTCAGAAGCAAAATAAATTGAATTGGTTTCAAAACCAAATTCAAAACAAACCTGCAAAATAGAAAACAGAGTTAAAACAAAACAGAGAGAAAAATAATAATAATAAGAGTAAAGCCTACCTGGCCTCACCCGCGCAGCCCACCAGCCGGCCCAGTTCCCCCCCCCTGGCCGGCCCAGCCCACCTTCCCCCCTTGTCCTCTTCTTCCTCTGCCAGTAGGCAGAGGCGAGGCATGGCACGCGCCCGAAGAGCGCTGGCCACCTCCTGCTTCGCCGTGGCAGCCTCCCCGACTCCCTCGCGACGCCACGGAGCCGCCCT